>NC_136635.1:4707827-5005327 GCF_949748355.1 Melanostigma gelatinosum | reverse complement strand
CCATCTTCCTATCGCTCAAGACCCAGCGATGGGTTGTCCTGCTATAATTGTGTTTTATTGATTCCGGCTTTGGTCTGACGCCTGGATATCTCCTGTAAATGGAGCTGCACAGATACAGTGAGTTTACCTGTATACAGATTTCAATAAAAAAAAGGCTTTGGGTATTTGTTTTTTTTCCCAGGAGTTCCTCCCCCACCCCCCATGCTGCCACTATTGATGAGGCCAACTCGCAGACTAGAGTGGTGTTATGGGAAAATATGTCATGGTCTTATGCTTTAGGATTGAAGAATGTAAGTCTTTAAAAGTGCAGGCACAAAACCTATTTGAGTAGATGATTCTATCAGTTTTGCATCCAGGTGTTTTGTTATCTGTTATCTTGTTATCTGTTCTCCTGTGCATTGTTTCTGTCTTCAAAGACAGCGACACACAGAGGTTTAGATTACGGTACTTCCTGATGAGCATCAGCTGAAGAGCATGACCCTCTGTATGTATATGTGATATGTGATGGTAAAACAGGCTTATTCAGACTCTGTATTTCTTGTGACTGAACTCTTTGATTGGGTCACAGTGACCCAATCAAAGGAAGCAGTATAAAGGTCCATGTATCTGACTATGTTGTCAGAGCACCTCTTACAGATGACGGCGATGTATCTGTGAGACTGTGTTCTCTTTGCTTGCAAGACATGCATCTGACTGTGTTATTCAGAGCACCTCCTGCAGATGACGTGATGTGTCTGTGGGACAGTGTTCTCTTTGCTTGCAAGCAAATAAATTGACTATTACAACCTTGATCGTTCATCCAGACTCTGTTTCATTTGACATTGATTTGATAACACTTTGACACTCTTCTCCCGACTTTTCATAGAAATATTCCACAACAGTGGACCCACGTTAGTACCTGCACTCAGCCAGGTTAAGAAAAGTTTGGCTCCAGTTGAAGTGAGGAGTAAAAATACACCGACTAGGTGTTGATGTGCTTATTGAATTTTCCCTCTAAATATATTTCATACCCCAGGCTCCATGCTTAAGTGACAGACAGACAGGCTCTTATGCTAATTCTGGCGCCAAGTACAAAGGTCCTAAACAGGGATAATGTGATGAAATCTTTTTCCAAACAGCTCTGGATTGAATGGCGCGGCCCCAGCCGGTGTGTTGGAGAAGTGCAAAGGCTGGCTGCCTTTGAACTACACGTCCTCTGTTCCCTGACTGACCGCCGAGATGGACAACAAAGCGAATCATCCTCCATTCTACCTCTCTAGACATGAATTATAAAGGCTACCCCCTCTTATTCATTTTTTTTACACCTTTTATTTTCCCTCGAGTCTTTTTCTTTTTCCGTCTCGCCTTTGGGCGGGGTGGAGTGTGCTGCTCGATGCTCGCCGGTGTGCGAGGCCGTCCCCGTCTGTCAGCCTGTTGGCAGCACAGGGGCTTTGTGCATGAAATGAAGCGAGGAGCCGCCTTTTTGCCGGCTCCCTAGATTACTTCTGAACGCCGAGCCACCCACAATGCTCCCCCCCCCCCCCCCGCTATCTGCATCTGCAGGGCATCTACAAAGTGCCCTCTGCCAGGTAGGAGTGACAGAGAGTAATAAGAGAAGCGCTTAAGAGGCATGTGCTCAGCCGCTTTCATCTTTGTTTATTGTGTGTCTGCGTGGACGTCTCAGGTGATGTCTCAACAATGAAGCGAATGGACTTCAGTGACACTTCAGATTATTAATAATGAATCTCAGATGCCTCCGGTCAACAACCGAGACGGCTTTGCCCCAGAAACTCTCTCATCCACAAACATATTGGCCATCAGATGCTGTTACCTTGCCCCGACTGTCTCCTCACTCTCTCTTTGCAATGAGTTGTGATCATCAATTAAACATGCTCATTCTGGTACAAAACAAAGATTATTCTGAGAGAATGAAACTCCCATTGTTGCTGCTGGATTCATGGCTGATATTTTTATGCAATATACATTCAATCTTTTGTCTTTGTGTTTTGTTTTTTTTACCCTGTGTCATTGGTGTTTGCTTTTGTTTTTTCACTCCTTTGTTTTCGTCCTCATGGCTACATGATGCAACTATTTCCACACTGAGTTATCCCAGTACTGCACTTTTTACATGTGTACAACTGCTGCCAAACATCTGTCAACAACCCTTTTTATTATGTTTACTTCTATTCTGTTCCACCCTCTGTTTCTGTCCTGCAGGGAGAGCTCGGCTCATTTTGAGGAATGAAATCGGCCTGCTTGGACAGAGATGCAGCCCCCGCCGTGGGACATGCTGGGCCGGGGTCAGGCTGTGCAGTCAGGGGGAAAAGTGGTGCAGTAGCATAAATTAACACCTGAGCCCTGCAAGGCTGGAATGCACTGTGCCCTGCTGCATCGGGGAAGAAAGTGCGGTTAGCATCTGGATGGGCAGTGCCCCGGCCATTAGCACACTGGGACAACACGTCAGCTTCTACGTAACTGTGTGTGAGGCGCCACACGCCGCATCTCCATCCTAACGTCACCTCATCTCAAAAGGAGGCGTTTACAAACAGTGGACCTGCATCATCCATCAACCCCGTTGTGTTTGTCTGTCTGCTCGTTACTTTTGTGTTTCTCTATTAGCTTCCTTTATGTGTTTCCCAGATTTATTTCTTTTTCTTTTTTCATTCGGCCCATTTTGATGCAACCGACTTGCATGATTCTCCTCTGAGTCATTTCAATGTGGATAATGTTACTCAGGGGTTCCCTTGTATCGACGCATGCTGCTGGATAGAATTGGTGTTTGGCTAATGGACTATAGGAACACTGGGTAGGTTCCGTTGTTATCGAGTGTTTCATATTGGTAGGAGCTAAAGTGCTGTAGGAAGTAATAGACTTGGTGGTTGTTATCGCTCCCTGGGGCTGCAGGAGGCAATCATCGAACTAAATGAGAGAGAGCGACCCAGAGACAGGGAGAGAGAGACGGCCATCCCTCTGGAAAGACTATTGATGGCTGACAAGTCTTTGCTTTTGATGTACTTTTTAAAGTGTGCCCTAGCATCTACTTTCTTTCATTTATTCACAGTTATTTATTTATTTATTGCATGTTTTTCTACGACTTTGGATTACGAACAGAGCTCGTAGAATCGAACTGAACCCCGGGCCGTTAGGAGTAGTGTGCCCGCCCGGCCTCGTCATTAGGCAGGAATATTTAGCAAGAGCACGCTCGAGAACGAATTACCAAGCTGTCTAACTCGCGTGCCCCCACCCGATCGCCAAGGAAATGAGGGGCTTCAAGCAAAACGCGTGCGGATGGGAGAGACTCGGCGGGGCTGAGGAGAGTGAAGTCGTCTTGACATGATAAACACAGAGACAGAGCTGAATTTATCAGACACGACAGGACTGTGTTGTAAATTGCAACGGGCCTCTTCCCATTTACATCGGCTGATTGAAGAAGGTGTCCTTCTTACACACATACAGCTGACAGTGTGATGTGTGTGTGTGTGTGGATGGGCGGTACTGACCTGGCACTCTTTCAGACACAGCTGACATGTCTCCTGTGCTCCATCACAGCCTAGAAGAGAATAGAATTGCTGTTTGTATTTGCAGTGCATTTCTGGATTTAATTGTTTGCTACATTTACAGTGAGGTCTGTTTTATTAAGCAGCATATCTGTCGTAAAATTAATAATCCAAATTATGCTTGCGTTATATTGTGTTTTGTCTATTTGTATTGTGTTTTATAGAAGTCACACTGCACTGAGCTCTCAGGGCATCCATATAGAAAAGAATGGAATAGAATATATGCTGTTTTAGTTTTGGAAAGTCTATGTTCTTTGCAATACTTAATCAAACAGCCCAATAGCAGTTTAACTCTTGGGGAATTAGTGCTGCACTCACATTGAACATTTCGACAAGAGTAATGTGAATTGATTAAATCCCCACCGATTCCTGAACAGTGTGTGTGTGTGTGTGTATCCCTACAGGTAAACACCCTGAGTCATGAGACAGTCGAGTGAGAGGGCTGGAGCAGCTGAAAATAAAAATAATAAAAAGCGAGCATCCTTGTGGATGTAGAGGCATGGCTGAATATCATATGGCCAGATATTATTCCCCAGACCATTTATTACTGTCCGCCTTCCATCTCATCTGTTGTTCAGTACACAATCATTTAACTAAGCGCAGTGATTACTTCAATCTTTAATGCTGCCATAATCAATATTGGCCTGAGCCTTTCAGGTGGACAGAGTTTCTCTAGCATTAAAGTCCCATCACCTATTGAGTCGAACATGTTAAATCGCACATGGTTACAGTAATCGGCCCCCATTAAAAAGGGTCCTTTTATCAATGGCAGCGGAGACATGTGGCATGATAATTGTTCCATTCTGCCTTTGCCACTCGGGTTGTCGGAGTCAATGTTCACACTTTTTCTCTGAGGACGGTGCAACAGGATAATGGTCTGTTCTAAAGTTGGACGGCAGCACAGCACTATTAATGGCTGCCAAGTCAGTCAAAGAAGGAAAATTCCCTCGTAAGAGAAAGAAATGCTGCACTCCCACATAATGACATAATGAACATTGCGGTGGTCTTATGAAAGGGATTTTTCATTTTAACGACGACTGTTGAGAAGAGGTCTATCAAAAAAGATGTAAAGTGAATTATCTTGACGCATCAACCCACGTATCGCCCGATCTATCATCCGTTCCCCCTCCAAGAAATTTTGACAATCAAATCAAGATAGCGACTGGCGGGACACGCAGCCAGTGTGACACGCTCACATTCACATGTGCTCACATCGGTACAGATGCCATAAACATGTTCTTGCCACCTGGATTGTGTGTCAGTGTCAAAGCCTGGCTTATAGCACCTAAATCATATCATCCATATGTAAGCAGTGGTGGCATTGTATTCCCTTTGCATCACTTACTCTCCCTGATAATCCGACCTCAATGAAATAGGGCTTCATGTCGGCGTCTCGGGCTCGCTGCTGGCACGGATTTATCTCACAGGATTTATATTTCTCTCCCCTCACTCTCTGAAGGCTTTGAGACGGTTGTCGCGTGCCGGCGGTGTGGTAGCTGAACACGATGCTACATATCAAGTGACGCCGTGGAGCTTGTTCCTCTGTAGGATTGTCATGTGTTGAACTTTGACCTACTGAATGGTGAGTTTTATGAAAGATGTGAAAAGTTATTCAGTTAATACACCGAGGAGCATGAAGTGTTTGTGTTAAAAGGTAACATGCAAGGATATGAAGTGGGACATTAATTGTTCCCAATGTTTTCACAGCGAGAGAACAATTTATAACTACATGCTAAAAGCAGCTTCCACAGAACTGCACTGTGAGAAACCACAATGCAAGAAAAAAACATAGCATTAGCGCGTTTTGCATTTGACAAAGGTTTTGCAAAAAGCAGATGTTACTAGTTCTTGTTGTGTATTCAACGTCATATTAAAGCAGCAATGACTTGCTTTCTTCTTTTTGGCCACTTGGGGAAGTGGATCGAAACAAGCAGCAAACAAAACACTGACCGCCGAGATGGACGGGCACCATGGTTTTATGGTGTCTACCATTAAACACACAAATGTAAAATGGGGTTTGGACATTTCTGTTTAGAAAAGCACCAGAAGTTACATGCAGTGCTGGAATAATTCAATGATTGTGCCAACTGTGTGTCGTACAGCTTTGGAGCGTGTGCACCCATGTTGACGAGTTGGTCTTGCAGATGAAAACATGTGTGGACATGACCACTAAAACATGGGGGGATTTGTCTGTTTAGTTAACATGCATGTATCACTGTGTTTTGTTTATGTACTTCATTTTGAATTGTATTTATTTATCCCCTGACTTTAGTCTGCAGTGGTCAGCGATGGACTGACATATAATTACAAAGAGAGAGAGATAGATAGATGTTTGATAAAAAAATGACCACATCATCACATGCACATTCTACACATAGTGGAAACTGTTATTATCAATGTACTCAGTTGCATTTATAGGTGAATAACATGATGGAGCAACTCCTACTTTGCACAGAGGCAAAAACTAAAAATTACACAATCTTACAACTTGACATGATGCACTATTTCATATTTCCCACGCAGTTTAACACAGGTGACAATCGGACTGAGCATGTGTCCTCAGTGTGCTGTTAAGCTGCTGATCCCTCGTTTGTATGTGCTGTCAATTTGGGTTGCTCTGCCGAGCCAGCCCAGTTTGCAGGGCAGCCCCACTTGTCATCAAATTGCTGCCATCCTCTTTCATTGCCCAAGGCTTTGGACGTGCATGTTGTTGTCCCACACTTGGGACACCTGACATTGCAAGAGTGGGATTATCCCCACATAGCGGCCTCTCGAGCCAAGCGTAGCCAAGGATTGTTTTGTGTCAAGCATTCATTTTGAATTGATTTAATTTCTAAGTTACTCAGCACCACTAAAACCCACACTGTTTTGCCCCAAACGACCCACTGCCTCTCAATGTTACTGCTTCTGTAACCCGTGCTGGAGACATGAGTTACAACAGAAGTTCAATGCCGATGAATCCTCCCTGCTCCCTTTCCACTTGAGCCAAATGTCAAAATACAGTTTTATCTTTATTAAATGGTAAAAGGAGAGGAGAGGAGCCAAAACTAGAAATGCCTTCATGCCTTCAGTGGTTATAACTGAGGAGGAGAGCGACATCTTTTCATTAGAGGTAGTTTTATGGCATAATGGAGCTTTTCAGAGAGGAACTGCAGGCACCTGTTGGCCACGATCACCTTGACGGTCAGTGTTTTCAAAAGCAATAATGACAAAGTACCCTCATTTAAAAATCAGCACAGCTTTAAACTGATACAAATACACTGCTTTTGCTCTGATTCAATAAGAGTGTTTGCATTTTTAGCTAAAGGATGAGTGAAAGTCATGTCCTGACTTCTCCTCAGGAAAAGCTTGTAAAGAAGCTCTTTATCCGTTATGTCAAATTGCTTGACCACAATTAACATGCCTGAGAGCAACTTCACATGCAATCACTTTAATAATTCAATCAGACAACAAATCTTACACCAAGCTCACTTGCATGCAATTATAAACCGGTGTGGGTTAAACAGAAGAACTGTGGTGTTGAGAAAGGAAGAGAGATAGAAATAATGGCTCTCTGATGTAGACCGGCCACCATTAGAAAACAGCATTCATTTTCATTAGCATCTGCAGGCCCAGCTGTATGTGCAAACCTCTGAGAACGTCAACCCTTTATCAATATGACTACAAAATGTGAGTGTGAATGTGTGCGTGTGTGTGTGTGAGCATGTCTAGAGGAGTTTTCAGCAAGCCGGTAATGAATGTCTCTCTGGTGAATCAGCATGTAAACACTGGAGAAGAGTGAACTCTGGCAACAGCCATTCCCATTTGGCTCAATTAGGCCCGAAACTGAGACAATCAATGGTGCTGGCCTTTCTACCGGCCCGCCTGTTGGCGACGACGCCGCACTCACTGAAACAAAATGGGAATAATCAAAGTCCATAATTAGTTGGCCTGAGAGGGTGCAGGAGTACGTTTTCACTCAGCTAAAACCAGGTGACAGCGGGTGTTGACTATGGTGTGGGCAATACATGGAGATGAAGGCACACAGCCTCGAGGAAAAAGGACAAAACAAAACGCAATGTGAGCTCTGCGCTATAGCTATCCCACTGCTGCGCCGAGTGAAGCCCTGCACTACACACAAGCATTGGCCCAAAACTCTGCTTGGCAGCAAATGAAACACCAAGGGAGATGTTGGAATATGATGAAAAACTAACAGTGGCGATTTCTTTTTTTTTTGATCAGCAGGATCACTCAGTTGGGCAAAGGGACATAACAATCTGGGAAAGAAAAAAGAGATGGAGAGAAAGAAAAAGAGTCAAGATAAAGATGAGATGTAAAAGGGAAAATGTGTATATATAGCAAGGGTGTCCTTTAAAGTGGTGGTGGTCTGGGATCTGACAGCTAACTGGGGAGGGAATGTTGGGGAAGTGGCCCAGAATCTCAGGGAGCATATCTGAGAGAGCTGGACGAGGATGTGAGACGGATGGATGGAGACCTGCAGAAAGAGCCACAGCAGGAGAAATGATAGCGGTCCTGAATATTGCTCTGCAAGTTGTACCGGCTCAGGTTCTTATAAACCGTGTAAAACAAACGTAAACTGACCTATAGCCAGTCCATGCTGGTTCGTTGTAAAGCGCCACATAAGGAACTTGATGTTTTAAATTTGGCAGGAATAATTATTAATTATAATAATATATATAATTAATAATGAATGAATAAATACAAATAAAACAAAACAAGTTGTCAACTTTAGCATGAAAAACTGATCACGATGTTTTGATTTTCTATAGAAACTTTGGGGAGAAAATATAATGATGACGATGGCACACTTTCTGGACAAACGACTGGACTGCACCACATGCATGATCCCTTTAGCACTAAAGATGGAGGCTAAATACGGTAAATAAAGACATGAAAGTAACATGATTGTTATCAGCATTGTTTTTATTCTATTGTGACCCAAATATGGTCCGAACAAATAGTTTCCAAAGTTGTTCCAATCTGAATGTTTTCCCTGCCATAATCATGTTTTTTTTTTTAAATGATTTGTCCTCATTCAGGTTGGTGTTGAACTTGGCAACTTCCTGTAAATCACTGTCAGCAAAATGCTTGCCTGGCACATTCTAGCAGACGATGGCACGAGGTGAAGCACTGATTATTGACTATGGCGCTGCAGTGGGAGGAAGCGAGGGGGAAGGTGATGCTGGCCACAGGCTGGGGTCACGCTGCCCCTGGTATTCTCACAGAAGGTGGCCAGCCTAATAATGAGGAAGCTTCTGTGTAAATGTCTGCCAAGTTGAAGTTGGATAGGGGGGTGTGTGTGTGTGTGTGTGTGTGTGTGTGTGTGTGTGTGTGTGTGTGTGTGTGTGTGTGTGTGTGTGTGTGTGTGTGTGTGTGTGTCACTGGGTTGTTAGATGCCTTGGTATCTGGCCCCAGATCAGAGGGACAGATTGCCAGACAACATCTGTCCAATCCATGCACTCCCACACATTCACACAACGGGCATGCAATTATGCGCACAAACATTCTCTCACACACACAAACACATACATGCTATGAGTAGATTTCAATCATATAACTTACAGATAATTGGAACCTGCTGCACAGGATGCATTTAGGTTTTTGTTCTCATTTCTTTATTTGGATATATTTATGTATATGACGATATTTTGAACTACAGAAGAGAGGGCAGTTGTCAAACTTGTGCTGCCCCAATGGACTGTTACTTGGACCCATATGGCTATTATTTCTTGGATATCAATAACAGGCTGGGAAACTCAGAGGTCAGAAAAAGCTTAGTCTCCCGTGGACCCCTTTGACGGTGGTAAGCAACTAATACAACTGTGTCTTTGCTATGGCTAGATCAAATAAAAACTGTGTTTGGATACGCTGTAGGCTACATAGACACAGCAGAGCTTTGAGCTGAATGCTACGTCAGCATGCTAACATGCTCACAATGGCAATGCCCACATACTGATGCAGAAGATGTAATGTGTAACATGTTCAATATCTTAGTTTAGCATTTTAGCATGCTATTGCTAATGCTTAAAAACAACATGTAACCGAGGCGGGTGTGAATGTCATATAGTTTTGCAGGAATTTGGCCAAAAACTAAGAATTGATCACATTTAAGTTTTGACCAGTTCACCTCACGATCCAATTTGGAGGCCCACACCCTGGCAGATGGGAAAATCACAAACTTAAGTAAGGGACTGTATATAAAGTGCAAGGAGAGCTTTTTGAGATTTAGGCGATGGCTTTCTGTTTGTTTTTTTTAGAAACCTCGAACCAACTTTTTTCTTTATCAATAATAGCTTTCCTTTAAGTCAATTAAATAATTAATTTACAGCCAGCATTCAATTCAACCTTCAAACATACAATACAAATGTCTAGAGTAAGACGGCAGAGCAGAGCTTATTAACTTAAGAGGGCCCTATTAATACCCTAGATATGATACATTATCAGAGGGTCCTGTTCACATATTTATGTTCAAATAACTATCATTTGAGTTGCTGTGAGTCGCTTTTGGCTACAGATCTGCTGGGATAGGTATTATAGCCCACTACTTTCATTATTAAGCTGTTCATAATATCTCAGACTTCACTTGAGGATATACTGAATTCTTCGCCCAGTTGACATTGGGCAAAGGCAGGGTCCACCTGGACAGGTAGCCAGGCTGTCACAGGGCTGGAGACAGACCATTTACTCTCACATTCACCTAACTCTGATATAAGCCCACGGCTTAGTGGCCGGTTAGAGCATGTAACTCGTATAATGTGTGTGAGAGTCTGCTTAGGCCGGGACTGGGGGTCTGGTGGACAGGTTAAAAGTAAACGCTGAGATTCTGTCGCATCAGTTGTTAGTGACGTGAGTCTTAGGCGTCGTTAGTCACGTCAGTCGCTTGCCATGTGGCTCACATGTCACTAGAAAGTAAAGTTAACCTCAATCATGCTCTTTTCCCAAACCTAACTAAGTAGTTTTGTTGACTAAACTTAACTTCCTGTGAAGATGGAAGTTTATTTTGAAAGGACACTATGCATGTGACCAGCATCTATTTACACACTGTCCCGACACATTCAAAACTAACGCTAGAGGGCCACATAGTGCGTCAATCTCCGATGCTAAAGAGCATTGACCAAGCGTCGGTATTTGATGAGTTGGTAGTAAAAATGTGTTATGTGATTATTTACACATCCAACAGACAACGATTTGGCGAACGAAAGTCCAATATCCACTCTCTTTTAGCTCTGCTTTTGGTCTCTACCAACTCCTGAGGGAAATATCAGGCTGTTTAGCTGTTAAATGCTCTGTTCACCAGCTCGTGTACAGTTGGTTTTCAGAGCGTTTTTTGCTGAAAACAACGCTATGTTGGCAGTGAAAGTGAACAAACACAGTAAAGGTTGCGGGATGTACAGTTAAACAATGAGCTGAAACTCACTGTAACTCTTTGTAAAGCCGAGGAGATTCAATGGGTAAATCTTTATATGATAGTGGTGTAACGGACCGTTGTTGAACCGTGAATATGGATCATCAACGATCGGCAATTGGTATTGGCAGCAAAAAAGCGTGATCAGGATCTCCAAAAATTACATTTGCTTCCTTTTTTAGTTTTGTGCTGATCCGATCCGTGACTCCGATCTGTGATACGGCCGCAATGGAGTCTTATCATCCATTGCACCCCTACTGTATACAGTATCACTACAAACAACCTCTTTCACATTGTTTTCTGATCATCGTGTAAAACATTTACATCATGTATCTTGTTTGTTTTTTGCCGTAGTAAATGTACTGTCAGCACAACATACATTACTTAATGCAAAACCATAATTAAGTACATATTTTAAATGTATGCACTGGGATCCCTGCCTGTTTGTGCATTCAAATATACCCATGACCAAGACAGACACACACACACTGCTTCATTACAAAGGTGCTGAAAGGAGAGGACTGCTGAAATCAAAGTCGACCAGCCTTGCATCCCAAGCATGGATCTGTGGGGATAATAGGCCCACTGAATGCAGAGCAGCTAGCAATAAGGTGCTATACCGCATGAATAGAAATAGTGTGCTCCACGGCCCAATCATAAAGAGGCCTCTGTGTGCACCGCTGACGTTTCAGTGGGAATTGAAAAACTGATAATGTGAGATAATGTTGAAACACAGAAGTACTTCCTGCCAGTTCTAGACGCTGTTGAGCAGTGAAATAACACAAACACAGTGCAATGTAAAACCACGCTGATGTGTGAATTTGCTTTGACCTTGCCTCCAGTGTATCTGAGAGTGCTTGCTTTATGAGAGGACCAGACAGACAAAGGACGTGTTGTTTTCCGTGCCGTCACGTTTCCTTGTCTCCCCATTGGCATGAATAATAAAAGCCATTCACCTTGTTTATCTTTCAATTCAATATTTACTCCTTGTCACATGCATTTGGGGGCTTTTCATCATCACTGTTCTCAAAGCGCAACGTTTTCCTCTATGGATGAGTTGGTAGTAAAAATAACTGAAACTGGAAGCTGGTTCCACAGAAGAGGAGCTTGATAACTGAAGGCTTTTACTTTTTGAGACTCTAGTAACCCTGAATTTAGGGGGCGCAGCTCTCTAGTGGGGTAATATGGTACTATAAGTTCCTTAAGCTATGATGGTGCCTGAACCAATCAGGGCTAATATCCTGTTAATGTTTGATGAACACCACAATAAAAGGTTGGAGGGGATTAGGGGAGGGGGAGAGCTACCTGTGCCACAGTTGTTTTTTTCTTCACTCTCTTGAT
Source organism: Melanostigma gelatinosum (assembly GCF_949748355.1). Lineage (NCBI taxonomy): Eukaryota > Metazoa > Chordata > Actinopteri > Perciformes > Zoarcidae > Melanostigma > Melanostigma gelatinosum. The sequence continues at coordinate 4,993,045 of NC_136635.1, read as the reverse complement.
GTTTATAGCATCTTCCCCTACGTCACGCTTCTCCCCAGGGATCCCTCCCCTTTCCGGGACTCCCTTTTCCTTCCCTCAAGGTACATTTTGGCTCGATTGAATGAGGCAAGGGAAAGTAGGTCATTAGCGTTGATCAGTCTATTTCATTGTTACTGTGAAGGTTGAACCTGGCGCTGGTACATTCCCACCAGCAGCTTCAGCTGGCACATGTTTTCTCTCTTCCTGTTTGTTTCCTGCTCTTCACTTTGCTCTGTGAATTATTATCTCCACCATGTAATTTACACCCATGCACACAGACACTTTCTTACATTGCTCTGCATTACGCTCTTTCAACTCTCTTGTCATATAATCTGATTATGCAGCCCAGTTCAATTTTGACTCAGATATGTTAATGTTGTATTCATGTGTATATATGTTTTTATTTTATTTTTATTTTAGCAATGTGTAAATATATACATAAAGCACAAAATGTATTTGCACATATTGGTGGGATTCATATATAATGTAGTTTTAGTCGTCCAAATATGTTTCGACATGTATTTGATGAAGCTTTAATGTTTTACAACATATTACTACAATGAACTTAATTGACAGGAGAACAATTCTCAATTTTAATTAAATTCAAAGGGGGAAATATCTACAAATGTAAAGGATCTCTAGTAGACAGAGAATTAATATAGCAGCAAACAATTATTAGCTATATAAGGATAAAGCAGAGTAATGTTTGCCTGGGCAGAGAATGAAGTCACTTTCCCTCTGTGTGTTGTAATCCAAGATTCTCCTTGCTTTGTTGACATAGCTTTGCGTGAATTTAGTGCATGTGAGCGTGCCCCGCTGGCTAGCTCAAGGGCCGCTGCGCTGCACTGCGCTCATATGGCGGTTACAGCTGATAACGGCTCTCAATCAGGTAAACACCGTTAGCTCTGTCAGCACTGTTGTTGTTGTTGTTTGTACTGTTAGCGCTGTTAGCAACTGCTCAGCCGTAGCCTTGTTGAAAGCTGTGTGAAGGCAATAGATGTGCTCTGAATTGCGTATTGAGCGCCTTTCATTAAGTGCAAATATAAACAAAAAAAACAAAAGAATTGGACTTCAATGGAGATTGCACGTGTGTAATCCTGATATCACAAGGTATTTTGGCTTAAATACCTGTATCACGAACATCCCTGACAAAGCTGCACCAGTGCTGTTAGAAAAGTACCAATCTGGAGGAGGACCTGAACCTTTCCCAGGCAGATATGGAGTGGTAAGATAAGACAGGGGAAAAAATAGCACCGCTGTAAATCTGCCTAGAGCAGGCCATTGGTGTGAGAAGGGAACTGGTGAGGAATGCCACCAACAGGCCTGTGGCATGTCTGAAGAAGCCACAGAGTTACACACATACAGTGATTCACCAGACACAGTGACATGGCTGTGCAAAACAAGACAAGCTATGACTTTTTAAAATATGTATATGTATCATTGACTAAGACTGTTGAATATATTGGTGCAAGAAGAACAATGCAGTCACCGAAATCATTAAAATGCATCCCGATGAGGACCTTTTAATGTCTGTGCTGCCTCTCAAGAAAATCCTCTCAACGGATGGTTTCTTTCCCTGGCTGTGTCTAAAATCACTATTCCCTGCATGATACACTAGTCACTCTACAGACCGTCGTACATTCAGCTTTCAGACACCTATGAATCATCCTCATTTTGAACCTTCCACTCAGTTGTATTCCATTGTGGGAACATTAAAGGCAATATACAGTTCAAATATTTTGCACTTTGAAAGTCAGATGAAATGGCAGTGGGCAGATATAGTTCACTGAGTAGAAATAGTGTTATTTGAGTGCAAAATGTTGGACAACACTATTATATCCTGTGGCAGCTATGTGGCATCTCAGCAGAAGAATAACATTGTACACTGTAGCTGAATCAAACCACAGCTAAATGGTTATTGTTAGTTTCTGACCATCGACCCTTTACACACATAAGACCACATCTCCTCCTTTTATTGTCAACACAGTCGTGAAGAAAAAAAAAGAGAGGGTGGGTGGGGGTGGAGCAGCTACTCCACGGACATGTTGCACACAATTAGCCAGCTGCAGAGGGACCGTATGGCTGTCATGTCTCCTGTTGTTCCGAGGTGAAGACGAGGCTGTTTCTGAAGGCAGAGTGCCTGGTAAACAAAGGTACCCCCCCCCACAGACACACACACCCTTCATAGCCCCGCTCTGTTGAGCACATTCAAAGCCAAGACCACTGCCCTTAAAGCTAAGTCATTGGCCGGCCCCTCTAACTGTCCTGGTGTCAAGCCTGTGTCACATTTACGGTGCGGTGCCACCGGGCTGGGTTGGCCCACACGCTAATTGGGTGAGATAGCAGCTTTATTTAATTTGGCCCGTGGCGGCTCAATCTCTCCACGCTTCTCTCCTTCATATGGAAATAACTGCAGACGCTTTTATAAATATTGGAAAGCTACTAATGTATTGCATATTACAGCTAAACTAAACAATATAATGCCTCCAAAGCATATTATACTACCTTGGCTGTGTCGGAAATCACTCCTCATTTGATATCTAGTGCACTATATATACTTTACGCTATTGTATTTGAGAAAATGTATGGACTATATTATGCCATTTAAGAAGCACTCAATAGAATGAAAAAATGTAGTTTCAATTTCATGAACACTTCTTTCCGTGATACATGAATCACATAATATTTCTCTCATATTAGCTTCTCTGCACTGGCTTCTTGTAAAATCTAGAATTGAATATAAAATCCTTCTCACCTACAAAGCCCTGATTGGTTCAGGCACCATCATAGCTTAAGGAACTTATAGTACCATATTACCCCACTAGAGAGCTGCGCCCCCTAAATTCAGGGTTACTAGAGTCTCAAAAAGTAAAAGCCTTCAGTTATCAAGCTCCTCTTCTGTGGAACCAGCTTCCAGTTTCAGTCCGGGAGGCAGACACACTCACCACATGTAAGAGTAGGCTTAAGACTTTCCTCTTTGATAATGCTGATGGTTCGGGCTGGCTCAGGTTTATAGTTAGGGCTGGATCAGGTTTATAGTTAGGGCTGGCTCAGGTTTATAGTTAGGGCTGGATCAGGTTTATAGTTAGGGCTGGATCAGGTTTATAGTTAGGGCTGGATCAGGTTTATAGTTAGGGCTGGCTCAGGTTTATAGTTAGGGCTGGCTCAGGTTTATAGTTAGGGCTGGCTCAGGTTTGCCTTAGTCCAGCCCTATATATGCTCCTGGACCCTGATCGTGCCTCCTGACGTTGTCCTGCTTGACACCCACTGCTACTATTGTTATTATAAGTCACACAGAGGATGTCGCATGTGTACGGATTGTAAAGCCCTCTGAGGCAAATTTGTGATTCGTGATTTTGGGTTATGCTAAATAAAATAAATTGAATTGAAATACAGACACCAAATTTTTTTCATGGAGGGTTTCATCATAGATAGAGGAAACCTGTAAGAAAAGAATGGAAAACAAACAGGATATCTTAAAAGCAATGTGCCATAAAAAAACATAGTTTTAGGGAACAATTATTGTCCGGGACCCTTAACCTTAATCATGCAACTGAATCTACACTCGAATGACTTCTGACTACGAATATGAAAAGTCCTTGAGTCACCCAGCCAGAGTTAAATCCCTTTGAAAATCCCTTTGAAAATCCCTTTGAATAACTTAAAGACAGACCGACACATATGCTCCTTATCCAACTTGAGTAAGCTTGAGCACATCTGCATCTCAAGATGGGAGAAAATCACAAAGTTCTTATGTGCAGAGCTGGTTTAAGTCATAATTCAGATAATTGTGTCCATCTTCCTGATATTTAATACCAGGCCTGTCATTCTATAATTTTAGTCTCTTACTTGGCCTCTGGTGTTTTGTTTTTTTGAGGGCACAAAGGCAAAACGCATGGCCATCAAATAAAACATTGATTTGAAGTCCATGAAATTGAATTTGTGCCATAAAGACCTGCCAATGTATGGTTGATGTTCAGTACTGTGGAATAAAGTGTGTACATCTCTGTTCCTTTCTGACTCTCTGAGCTAATTGTCTATCTCCTTCTACATCAATGATGATAGCATAATATAATAACAAAATAATTTTAAAAGTATTAAGTTTAAAAAATAATTTATAATAATTTACAAATGACCTATATTTGTTCATGCACACTCAGCCCTGGACTAATCACTCACTGTGCTATACAACTAGTGAGTGATGCGTAACCCCCGGTTTCCACTTTCTCTGCACAGCTTCATCCCATACCGGGAGAGTTTCAGAAGAGGAGCCTTAACCTGCAGGATTTAGTTGACTTGCAGATTATGTTTGGTAATTCTTTCATTGATATTTGTGCTTCTACCATAAGTAGAAGTAATTAAATGTTTTCTTTTTTTATTCCGTTTCGATTGTGCTTATTGTTGTTGTTATTTCCTACTTTTTGTAGAGTAGCCGATAGAGAAGGTTAATGTGGTTAAAAGTCCCGTTATTAAGGGTCTTTCACACAGGATGTAGTTCGCGCTGCGCAGCGAAAAAGCCATCGTGGGGCCAAGCAGGCGATGGGTTTTTAGAAAGCAGTAGGGCTGTTGCCTTGTTCTGTGTGGAAGGCCAATTACTTATTAAAAATGAATTCATCCTCATAATTAGGCTATTTCGTAGGCTATCTATATTTCACATGATCATCAGCGAAGCCACGCGCCGCGTAGACTAGGCATGTGTTTTTAGCAGAGCAGAGCGGAGAGCCGCTTCTCCGCGCTTTTGCTGCAGTACATCTGGTGGAATCTTAAGCATTGTCTGAAGTGGCTGCAACAAACTCCGGCGGTTGCATTGTAGCCAGAACAGCGGCAGGTGAAAACCAGGGATTACATTTGTGTCAAACTGTCGTCATATATAGCCGGGCCCAAGGCTCTAAAACTGACCCATCACTGGTTATGTTATGTTATGTGTGCAGCATTGCACTTGATGGTGCCCAATGATAATTCAGAGTCTCAACAAAAGACACTGTCTAGAAACTGTATGAACAGGAAAGAGGAAGAGCAGAAAAGAGCAAAATCAGCTTGGGCAGTGCGGGTGGGGCATCAAGGTCACTGTAGCTGCAGGGCGTATGATCTTTTGAGGGGCATAAGGCCAGACTGACGGCCGCGATGAAATTCATGCAGTGTTTGGGACAAACATCATGACTGGCTTACTGTATTTTAAAAGGGAAATGAAAAAGACAAAAAAAAAATAAGAAACCCCAGAGAGATGGCTACAAAACCACAGCCGTGCATCACTTTTAAATTTACAAAAGAATTATGAAAATGAGAAAAATAATAAATGATTTCTCAGAGGCTATCACAGAAAGCCCTGTGCAGCAAAATACAAAAATAACATAACACAGGAATAAGAAGTTTCTTTCAGAAATGCCAACCATGGATTTGATAGGACTTTAAGCATCAAATATTGTGAAAAACAAATTAATGTACAGTCATACTTATCTGATCAGGTTTTAAAACAAACCGTGACTTCCAATTTATAACAGAACCTTCATGTCACACATACAAACTCATTTGTTCTTGTCTGGAAACACTTTGAGCTACTATCTGTGCCAAATAAAAACTAATTATGAATTCTTCATGCAGGCAACATTTCTTTTGTTATTTTTATTGGCTTCGGGGTTGTATGCAGCAACAAAAAATGAAATAAAGAACAAATTATGGACAAAAATGCAATGTTTATTGTTTTGTGATCGATGAGGCCTGCCAATTCTCAACAAAAACAGATAATGAGTTACCATGGGGGGAAACAGTAGTTCTGCCATGGGTTGACGGAGACATCATAATCGAAGCTCGTCCAAGTCGCCACTCTCTCCTGGTCCAGCCTCAGCCAGCGGATGATCACTTTGCACAGCACCTCCGACCGAATGGGCCGAGGGAGATTAGGGAAGCCATCGCATCCCATCTATTCCCTTGTAGCTCCCCTTCAGCCACACTACTGCTTGCGACTTGGCAATCCTGTCAATATCATCCTAGCCGCACACCCCACATCCCCCAACCCTGCAAATAAGTCATGCCTATTTGCTGAAATGGGGTGCTGTGACCCAGGCTGGCTGTCACACCACATATTGCTTCTCCACAGTCACTTTGGAGATAGCGCTGACATCTCAACTACGGCATGGAAGAGAAAGAGAGAGGTGGGGGGGCTAAGAACCACTTTGGCAGCATTTAGAGGAAACCATTTCGAATTCCATGACTATACAAATGCATATGTAGAGGCAAACAATGGCATTCATAAGTCTGTTCCAGTTTTAACAAAACCAGGATGATAGTCATTATATATTATCTAATTGTGTGGAATAATCTGTGCCTATGGAGACTTTACTGTCCACATGTAACTTTTTATATCCTTTATCACTGCTACAATAACCTGCAGTCTTGCCAGATGATGCTGAGTTGAGATTTTTCTGTCTGAATTTCAACAAAAAGGATCCGACAAACTTATTCCTACAAAATTAAATAAATACAAAATACGATATTTAAATGATCACGTTTAAGTCGCAGGTCAATATTTTGCTGAAGCAACTTTGGCAGTGATTTGCAGCTTTTCCTCGTCGTGGGTATTTAACTCATGTCTAGAGCACAGTTTCCAACAGATGTTGCATTACAATACATACCAAAGTCACCTCAAAATGTCAAGAACGGGTTGCCTTAATGTCCAAAAAGCCGTGAAAATGAATCTCCTGCTGTCTTGGTTTAGTTTGGGGTTTTTTTACCCACAGATTCCTTGAAACTACTGTACTGTACTCAGTGAGATGAGATAGCAGCAATATAGCTGTTAGCAGTCAGGACGTAGCTAACTGTGTCCTGCCATGAAGTAAAACCATCTCCCTTTATGTAAAAAATGACCCAATAGAGTTATAAAGAGCCTTGGTTTTCAAACGAGTATAATATGGGTATGTTCAAAAATGTAAAAATATTGATTTGAAGAGACTTCTACTGCGCATTTAATAGAAAGTAAATAGTTGCTATAGTTTTTAGTTCCGAAAGAGTATCCATATGTATTTAAACTGCAATGCACCTTGATTTAGTGCTGCATGAGTACCACAACGAATTCATATCATATTTACTGGGTGACTTCTGCTGCATCGTCATATAGCCTTGGGACTACAGGCACTTGAGTGCTGATGAAAACAGCCGGTGTTAATACTGAGGACACTCTGAGTACTTCCAGGAAGCGGAAGACGCTCCTCAACACCTCCTTGAGCCTGTGGAGTGCTAAACCCTGACCAGTTGACGGGTCAAGTGCCACAGCGAATGAAGGGCGGAAACCGCTTTCACCATCAACACCTGTGTGTGTTTTTGACCTTTAACACTCTACAGCAGGGGTTCTTAACCTTTTTGACCTCGGGGCCCAACTTTTCAAGTACAAAGTGTCCCGGGGCCCACTCTGACTATATGCATCAAAAGTGTCAGACAACCTGTAGGTCATACAGAAACAGAGCAGTGGGCCTTTGGAGTCAGTAAAAATTTAAGATTTTTGTCCGCATAAAATAAAAAAGTATGTTTCAGTATAAATAACTGCTGGTGGCTGTATCTGTACAGGTAAAGGACAGTATAGGGCTGTAACTACACTATCAGTGAACAACTGCCTCAAATTTGAAGAAGATTGGACAAAGTATGACCATTCTACAGTGTTTCTTCCATGAAGAGATCCAGGCGGAGCTCTAAAAGGACATTTGGAGACCCAAATGGACACATGGTAACCAAATGATATTCTGACACACTAAAGATGTTTCTCCCTTTATATTTTGATATTATATTATTTTCCTTTTATTATTAGCCTTTGCAAATTGCAATAACTATGTATATATGGTCGAAGACATGGTGTGTGAGTAGCGGACTTGCTGTGCTTAATGGCTGCGACCGAGTGCACGAACGAGAATGAGAATAGCTCAGTTACGCAAACGTTGGTTGACGGCTTATGGAAGAGGAGGATAAGGTTTGTACTATAAGTACTAGCGTTTTCTGAAGGCAGTAGCTCCATGGTAACATCCGCTAGCACGTTGTCGGGTCTGTAATGTGTCTTTTTCCGTCGAAATGCTGCAAGATACGACTTGCAGCGGTTATGGCGACTTTGGACAGTGTGTGTGTGGGCTCCTTTTGTGGAGAAACCATAACAAATGAAAGAAAATCGATGATTTCTTTGCAAAGATGAGGATTTTGGGCATTCTGGGATACCAAACACAGACATGTTTTGTGGCGTATTTGCGCAAACAAGCCGTAGGAACGGAAGGAGGGGATCGAGGATGCCGGTGATGAACAGGCAAAACCCTTGTTAAATAAATGAGATGATACAATGTGATGATCACAAAGACATTTATTATCATGTGTATGTAAACCTGCATACACAACAAGAAGCCCAACAGACTTTCCCACGAGCGTTGGATGTTTCGTCGCTACGTGTCGCTTTAGTTTCGAAGGCTTCAGTGCTTCGTTTGATAGCATTAGCTCACATTCCACACACTGAGCCCTCGGCTCTGCCTCGTTGCCTCCGTTCACAAAGCCGTACTTAAGAAAGTCAGGGTTGTACTTGCGCACACATTTAGACTTTTGGGGGGTATGGCACCACTGTCGTCTTCATTTTTTCTTTTTAATAACTTATCCATAACTTTCGCTACAGGCTAGTGGCTAGCTGAGTGTCTTCTTCTGCTTATTGCAGCTTGTTAAACAACTGACTGACGCATTACCGCCACCAGGTGGTGGGAAGCTATATTGTAACTGAGCGTCTCATGGATAACAGTAATATCTCTGGTGTCTTCAATTGATAACCTATGCGGTCCCGCGGCCCTCGCAGGTGCAAAACTGAAAGTTTTTCGCGGCCCTCTAGGTGGCGCTCGCGGCCCTATGGTTAAGAATCACTGCTCTACAGGACACACAACCAAAAGATAGTCAGCCTTTTCATGGTTAATCAATAAGGCCAAGAGTCCCTTGACTGTGTGTCTTGATATTTGAGGGCTGAACCAAAATAATAAGTCAGCATCTATCTGCAGGGCCTGACAAGGAAAAGTCAATACTTTTGCACTTGGGCTCCAGATTGATGGCAGCTGACCAGCAATTAGGTGGTGGGCTTTTTGGGCAAAACAGAAAGAGGCAAAAGAGAAAGCAAAGGACATAAAGACCAGGACAAAAAGAGACGTTAACATGATCAGCTCGCCTTTTAAAGAGCTCAGAGTCTCTGGAGTGTGATATGTGGCCGATAGATCATATCACACTGCGAAAAACAAAGTGGCCCCTTTACAATCCCTCCCATTGCTCTGCTTTTTGCTCCATCTTCTTTTCTTTTTTTTCTATAATACTGCAGGTTTATCCACCTTATCTCTCACCTTTCTATATTTATCTGTATAGGGCTTCAGTTCCTTTAATGGAGGTCACCGGCTTATCCACAGTGGAGCATCTTTTAAAGGGAAAGTCACAGCTTGCTGTGTCTCTTGGTTTATAGGCTTAAAATTCTCCTCATACTTTTTTCAGGAAAAATAAACTACAATGACACTGTTACTTTTTTCAACAAATAAAACTATTTTGGATGTATTTAGGAAATTGGGTCTAAGCTTCTGGTCTCCGAGTGGATGTTTCCCATGGCAGAGGTTTGGCTGACATCGAGAGCTCGCATTGCTTGGAGAAGCCTGCCAACTTCCTTGGTACCGACTGGAGCATGTTATAACCTTACATAGCCTACAAACATGAACTGTTAACACAAGATGTGTACAACCAAAAGCAACATGTTCAGTTCACGATAGTACAAGAGGGCGACGAAGGGGGTCCAAAACTGAATTTCCTGCATTCTGGGGAATTTGTATACATCAATTTCTGGTGTATGTCTTTATTTATGAAAAGGTAAAAACAACATAGAGGCACCAGGAGTCTTTTCAAAATACAATGGAATATAATGCAGTATTCTATATTGTTTTCAAATATGTATTTTCCTGTAGATCAACGTTTCCCATTTAATAGTATTAACAAAATACTCTGCACATAACACACATCTGTGTTCTTTGAGGAATCGAGAGATAGTTGTTATATTTTGAGGAAAAAGTATCAGTTGAAGCAGAGCCTCAGTCGAGTCCAGATGCTAACCCACAATTTGTGGAAACTTGCAAAAACTCCTGCCTGGCGATCGATCCTGACCTTAACCATTCAAGGTCAATGCCGAACCTTCACCATCTCACGAGAGTTTAGCAAACTGTGGCGTACCATAACTGTATCCCGTCATGGCCCTAGGGTTTTTAGCTTCCTGTTTTATTTTGAAAGTTCCTCTCCTCATGCGGGGCCTCAACACGCTATTTTCTTTAGTACTAGTCAAAAGACCACAGAAAACAGCTTACTATCCATTATACTATATCACAGTAGAGTAGAGTATGCCATAAAAATGTCATAAAAAATATTATAGTGTAGTATTCCATGTAAAAAAAGAATTATCCTCTAGTATTTCATAAACATATAATATTAAACAACACTGTTTTTGTCTGAAGCTCATTCATATGCTGGCTCCCTGAATTGGTTCTCAGTCATCAAAACTATGTTACGACAGAAAATCAGTAATAGTATATATCGTTTAAAGCATTAAAATGTGTTGTTCTTTGGCACCATTGTGAAGTAAACTTACTTTCTAACGTGTCTTCTAACTCCAACGTTTTGAGGATGCTAGTTCTTCCCTCAAGAAAATGTTATAGAAATCTAGTTCCATTACATTATATCATTTAGCCGACACTTTTATCCAAAGTGAGTCTCAATAAGTGCATTCAACCATGTGGATACAACCTAAAAATTGCAAGAATCATGCAAGCACTTCAACTTCAGCAAATATACTGAACTGCTCTCAGTGCTACATTTAGAAATAATAAGAGACAGACTGATTTAAAAACAAAATGAATATATATTATTTTACGGGCCGAGGTGCAGTCAGAACACGTGAATCTCCAGTCTGCGACGAAAGGTCTGTTGAGTTTCTATATCAATAGGAAGCTCAAGTTTCAGCAATAATAACAACTATAATGAACTTTATCTATATGGCACTTTTCTTGATGAGGTAACACAGTGCTTTTTTTTAAAGATCAGAGAGCAGATAAAACCAAAAGCAATAGTAAAACAAAAGTAGAATGAAATCCAAACAACAGTTGATTTCAATAGGTAGACTGTCCACAGTCTGGGGGCTGATGTGGTCCAGTGAAGGTCCTACACCCAGAATTAGAGATAAAATATACAAAGAGAATAGTCCAAGTGGCACAGTGGCTTTGTTGTTAAGTTCCCGTTTTGGAAGGCGCCAGGGCCGGTTTCGAAAAAGTGTTCGGAGCACCACCGCGGATGTGCACAAGGGGGTAGGAGACGTGTATCTTCTCCTGTTGTTTCGGAGAGATAAAGGAGGAGGTAATACAACAGAAAACCAGAAATTATTATTTTATTAATTGAAAAGTGGTCGATATGACCTCCTCAAAGTACATTCATACAGTAGAAAACGGATGAGGTGAGTAAAGAAACTTGGCCATTCTCAGTGGTCCAGAAACTGTGCCCTCATCCAGGTTAACAAGAAGTGAAAGGAAAACGCATCACATTTACATACATCTGTGCCTACTTTTACAATAATGACTACAAAGCCTACTAGGTTTTGTTGACTTATTGCGAATTTAAGGAGCTGCAAAAAAACAGTACAGACACTCAAATGTATCATGTCATTAGTCTGTTGCGGTTTACAGCTGTGTACAGACAGAGCTTTTCAGATCCACCTCTTCTCACCTTGACGTCCTCGACTCCATCAAGTCTGCAGACAAACAAGCTTCTTAAATGGGCTCTAATGCCAGCTTTGGGTATTCTGACGTTCTGGATATCTGAGACAGTGATATTTTCGAGAAGTTTAAATCACAGTGAATTATGTTTGAATGCCCATGTCTTTACAGACCGTATCCTATAATTTCATGCATTTTAAAGAAGTTCATAACAAAGCAAAATAGTCCACTGAATTACAAATTGTAATATATTATGTTCAAGAAAATTAAAGACAACCCTCCGAGGACGTAGCCCTGGTACTGCACACTTCCTCGGATTGATGGTCAGGCCTGCATCCTTGATTTTCCCCAACACAATTTTCAAGTGACTCAGATGTTCCTCCCAAAAGGTACACTCTGAAAGGTGGAAGGAGCCCCATGGAGACGCAGAGGCATGTTGGTAAACTGCCAGTCCTTGAGGCGTCCTTAAAGCAGTTAGAGTCTTGACAGCATTAGACAAGGGCAACTGCCACTAGCCTTTTCAAAGGTCCAGGGTGGTAATGAACATTGCTTTCCCTACATGTTTAATGAGGTCTTGGCAGAGGATAAGCATCAAAGTCAGATTGTGCATTTTACTTTCAGAAGTTAATGCAAAACTGGATGCTTCCATCTTGCTTCATTCACGGTTGGAAGCTCGATAACGCCCAGCTCCTACATGACACTAATTTCCTCTCCCAACGCTAGCACCAACTTCTGTGGCGTGCGATACATTCCCTGTCTGATGGGGGTGCTCTCCTTCAGGTGAATTTCATGATCTACTGGGTTTGTTGACTCCGGTCTCTCCTGGAACAAATCTGGCGGAACAATGGTCTGCAACTCTTGCTGCTGAGTTAGGGGGATATGTGAGAAATCAAGTGATAAAGAGTTTATGCTGTTGTGGTGGAATTTCACGGGATTTCCACTCCTTCAGCAGATTGATGTGGAATGCCAGTTTCAGATTCCTCCTCTCTGGCATCCCAATCTGAAAGGTTGCTCGACCCAACTTCCTCTGCACAGTATGATGGGCACTGCCATTTTGACAGCAACTTGTTGTGCTTTGTAGTACAGCCCCTTGTCTCAAAGGGGAGAATTGCATCATGTTCATGAATAAAATGACAAAGGTACGCAGAATTTGGATGAACCAGAAGACTCTTCCATGGTTTCTATGGACCGTGTAAACACCAGTCCACCTGCAACTGTCTCTACGCTGAAACACAGAATGATTAAAGTCATCAGAACTTACGATCATTCACTTATTGTGAGTATTTTGTCAGCTGTTGTTGCCCTTCTGCCCATTAGCCGCTATCTTTTGATTTCCTCCTGATATTTTTCAGTTTGATAAGCAGGGACTACAAGTAAGGTTAGTAAGTGGAGGTAAGTGAATTAGAATGAAGCGATGGCAATGTGAGTCGGGTCTCCAGATGGGTGACAGATTGGTTGCTCATGTTGTATGTGAAGTAGTACTCTATTTTTTAGAAAACTCTGGAATGGTCAAGAAACTCACTTAAAATTGCCTCTGCTCTGTCGCCTCTGTAGCTTTCCAATGTTAGACTCTGGTGTGTTTGTGTTCAATTCAGAAGCTTTGTAATCCAGCAGGGAACTCATCAAATTCCATGAAATTCATAAAACTTGTAAATCCAACAATGAATGTCTTCTTTGATTAGTCATTTGTTCCTGTTGAAAGGAGTTGCTGTTGTCAGTCGTTAGCTGAAGCCTACTCAGGGCAGGCTGTAACCCATGATGCATTGGGTCAGTCAGAGGTTTTCCGGTATTTGGCATTGACAATGTTGCATTATCGTTGCTTTCAGGTCCAATCATCCTTACAAAACTAAACAACTTATTCTTTTATATTTATATAAATTTATAAATATATATATATTTGAACACTGTCTCCACATTCTAATATACATTTGACGTTATCCTCTACCCGCACAATTTGTTTTTAATTGTGTCATAATTTACTGTGTTTCCTGTGTATATTTCCTGCATAATATAAATTGGGTCGAGTCTGTTAAAAAAACAGAGACTGTCTTGCTGACTTGGTTTGTGTGCATAACATTGTGTCACGTGTCAGAGGCCATCCACAAATGGAATAACATGACATTCATCCTTCAGTAGCAACCAACATAATGAGTAAAATATTGTGAGTGTAACAACTAATGTGTCGATTATTCTTTGCACACTTGGATAGTATTGTAATGCGTGCACCTACACTGAGCAATACATGGATATATGTAGTTGTTTATTAATTTATTTTGCTTCTATGAACAGTTTTTAAACTGTGTTTGCAACAGTGTTTATCTTTTTCCCCTCATCACCAAGGCCTAGAAGAACACATTTCAAAATCCAAAAGTCTTGTTCACAATTGTGTTGTGTGTGAATTGAATAAATATCTGAGGCTCAATTTGGCAACCCAGGGGATGTGGAGGCAAGATTCTGAATAAAACCTCAGACTCAGAGGCAGTACAAGCAGAAAGTGTTCTTTACTATAATAAAGAGGTTGCGTTAAAGGGGATGGGGTCTAACTGAACTAAAGATTCCTCCCGTTCAGGGTATTTGGCCTTCAGCCTACTCCAAAGGCAAGGCAGTTCCTCTGTCCTGTGTGGGTAAAGAGCAGAGAGAGAGATGAGTATTCTTGATTCCCTCCTGTTCGATGCCGCTTGTCTCCAGTGGTCCAGGAGAGCCTCCTCTGCAGGTTCGCAGCTCGGTGAACATATGCCGGCTCTAATTACCTGATGGGCTGCAGGTGTGACCAATACCATGTGCCTAGTGGCTGCAGCACCTGAACTGGATAGAAGACTCCCTCTATCACCTCCCCCAACCTGAGTTTGGGGATCCACCCCTGTGCTGGATCTGCTTGGCTTTTCCCCCTGGTTTGCCACACACTCCTCCAGCTCCAGGTGGAGCCTAAGAGCATCAACAAAACAGCATTCATCTCTCCTGGACAGGCCATCTCCGTTTTCATGGGCTTTTCCAGACCTGTGCTCGACACTCGACATAAAAAAGTTTTGCAATTCCAAGAATCACTGTGTTACTCGGCTTTTGACATCCATCTTAACAGTGCATGGTCCGTTACCAGGGTGAATTTTCTGCCCAGGAGGTAATACCGCTACTTAAAGCCCATTTAATTGGCAGACATTCCTTCTCTACGGTTGAATAATTCCTTTCATGTTTTAACAACTTATGGCTGATATAGGTCACCGGGTCCCCTAACCTGGGACGGCACAGCTCCAACCCCTGATCCTGAGGCATCTGCATGGACGAAGAAAAGACTTGGTGTACTCAAAACCGGCTCAGTTCATATCACTGAATGGTGGTAAATGCTTCCTCTGCTTCAGCACTTCAACAGGACATGGTGTGGGTGGCTGTTTTTTGTCATCTCGTGTAAAGGGGCTGCAGTGGGAGCAAAGGGAGGGATAAAACACTGATAATAGCCCATGAGTCCCAGGAACGTTTTTACTTGCCGTTTAGTTGCTGGATTAGGCCAGGTGGTGATGGCCTCCAGTTCGGGTTTTACACTGCCTCTCCCAATAGTGTACCCAAGGTACTCTGCCTTTTCTAGAACAAGGTGACACTTTTTGGGATTGGCAGTCAGGCCAGCTTGCCGTAGGGTTACCAAGACAGCTCTCAGGTGGCCTACACGGGAGGTCCAGTCAGGATTGTGGATGATTACATCGTCTAAGTGGGCCGCTGCTAAGCCATGATAAGGTCGGAGCACCTTGTCCTTCATCCGTTGGACTGTGGCTGGCGCTCCATGGACTCCAAAGGGCAGGACTTTATTGACCTTCTGCGGTACCAAAGGCCTTCTTTTCCTTGGCTCCTTCTGTGAGGGTAACCTGCCATATTTATATATTTATTTTTATATATATATATATATATATATATATATATGATAAACAAAACTTGATTGCGTTGATTGATGTAACGGGATGTCACGGTTTAGCGGGTATAATTTCTACCACAGTGAAGTGGCACAGTGTGGACTAACTATGGTCATTTTTTATACATTGTGATATCCCAACATGATTACCAGTGGCGGCTGGTGGAAAATGTTCTAGGTAGGGCCATCCTATCAATTTCAGCAAACATCGCAGTATGATTTAATGCAAAAAAAAATGTAAGTATCAAACACGCATTATTACTTGGCAGTTAAATATTTAACATGTATTCCAACACGAAAACAATCAGTAAATAACACTTATATAATATAATATAACATGTTTATTTATTGAGATGCCCCTATGGACCTTGTTATAGGAGGTAAAGATCAGGAGAAGTAAACAAGTGTAATTGTGAATACTGATGTTAAATTAAGCTATGATGAGTTTTCACTGTTAATTTAACATCTCTATTACATGTTGATGTCTCCATGACCAAGTTAAGCAGATGAGACTATGACTACTATTTATGAGAATAAAAGATGTTCACTTTGGCTAATATGTAGCTTGACAGAGTTCTCTATGTGTATCCTGGTGTTCTCATGTTTCCTTACCTCCTCATCCCTCACTCCCTACCCTGGTGTTCTCATGTTTCCTTACCTCCTTATCCCTCACTCTCTACCC
Organism: Melanostigma gelatinosum; assembly: GCF_949748355.1. Taxonomy (NCBI): domain Eukaryota; kingdom Metazoa; phylum Chordata; class Actinopteri; order Perciformes; family Zoarcidae; genus Melanostigma; species Melanostigma gelatinosum. Next base: position 4,976,709 of record NC_136635.1, on the reverse strand, counting down.
TGGTGTTCTCATGTTTCCTTACCTCCTCATCCCTCACTCCCGTAACTGTCCGTGCTGGATCCGTCCCCGTTGTTTTAAAAAGCTAAATAAATGATTAGCATGACGTCATCCAGCTAGCCAAACCTGTCTGGTGTTCAGCTAGTACAGAAGCTTCGCATGTACTGCTTCCCTTTCCCGCGAGTCTGCTGTCTGATTGTGAGGTCAGGCTGATCTGATATCAGCTCTTTGGCTGCAGAATCTCCGCCAAAGTTCTCCTCTCAAACGGGTCTTGGAGGAGTAGTGCTCGTGCTGGCGCGGGCGCCTGTAGAGACTTCTCCTGACGAGAACGCGCAGCTATGGGCCTGATCGTTCTGGCCCCAAGCTGAATCTATTTGAGGGCGCTGATTGGCTAAATTGTATGTCACTCATTTATATCTTGAATCAGCAATTGGCTAAACTGCTTCATAGACCCGCCTCTTTTGGGCCAAAACGATCAGGCCCCCCAAGCTGCGCGTTCTCAGAGTGTCGTGCACACAGAGAGAGAGGACGAGCAGAGAGCACACAGGCAGAGAGCACGAGCAGAGAGCACACAGGCGGAGAGGACGAGCAGACGAGCACACAGACTGAGAGCACGAGCAGAGAGCACAGAGGCAGAGAGCACGAGCAGAGAGCACACAGGCGGAGAGGACGAGCAGACGAGCACACAGGCGGAGAGGACGAGCAGACGAGCACACAGGACGAGCAGACGAGCACACAGGCGGAGAGGACCAGTAGACGAGCACACAGGACGAGCAGACGAGCACACAGGCTGAGAGGACGAGCAGACGAGCACACAGGCTGAGAGCACGAGCAGACGAGCACACAGGACGAGCAGACGAGCACACAGGCGGAGAGGACGAGCAGACGAGCACACAGGACGAGCAGACGAGCACCCAGGCTGAGAGGACGAGCAGGAAAAGTATATATTTTGCGCAGATATCATATTTTACACACATTACTGGGTACATTCCATAGTTCAAAAACACAAATATTGATAATTTGTATAATTTATGATTATAATTCTTCTTTTTTTTGTTTTTTTGTGTGGCTCATGGTGGGGCCATGCCCCATGGCCCTCTATTGACCAGCCGCCACTGATGATTACACAATGAATATTTGTAACGTATGAAGCAGCATTCCAACAACTATTTTAGTTGATTGGCAATTGGCCTATTAGAAATGGACTGAAGTGAATTGAACTGAGGGAAAAATGTCTCTTATTAGATCAAACAAATGTTGAAAACCTGCATAGTTTGCGGTTGAGGGTAATACATCGTATTGTTTGATCTCGCAATACTCAGCATATCACAAAATGTTTAAAATCGCAATATTGTATTGTGATGATATCTTATTAGAGGGGCCTCTGGTGATTCCCAGCCCTACCCCATGTGCACCCCAACACCTAAAAAAAAAGAAATGAAGCTTGATGCAGAGGCTAATCAGCAGTGTTTGTTGCATATGATTATCTTTTGTAACATATGTTTTTAGAGTAGTAACTAAACATGAAACTATATCATATATTCAAAGCAGAAAGCATTATTTGTTTGGAGCTTTGCTCTTGAGTGGAAAAAAAAACACCACAGTGGCTTCAATATGAGCGGCAGATATTGTGTTGACATTGTGTTGTTATAACGAGCTATCCTTTAGCTGCTGTGAGAGGCTGCTGACTCTTCCAGACTCTCCAATTGGATGTCTCCTAAGAGAGTGCCTTATCTCCCTGGCTTGATGTACATCCGACACTTACATTCCCATTGTAGCCAATAGCAATGTCATTCAGCAGCAAGAAGGATCACATGCTCTCTGTGGAGAGCCGCAGAAGACATGTTCAAAGGCCAGGATTGTCGTTAAGTAGACTAAATAATGGACTCATTTGACTAAACCCAGTGAGCACTAACCCGGATTTCAACGTTGATTTCTGGTTGAAAAAGCGTTGATATGGGGTCTGAACGTCTAAGACGTATTTTAACCGTCTTTTGAACCGGCTAAATTACGGTTACAATATCAACGTGTCACAAAACACCAATTTGTTTTAAAATATTGATGGTTTGTTCAGTTGTAGGTTGAAAGAGACGCGATTTTGGTTCCTTTAAACGTATTTCTCCAAAATCATATTACGCTGTCCGTTCATATGTGGTCTACACGAAGACGTCATTTCAACGCATTCACTGTCTCATATAAAACGTCGTAAATATGGAACTATAGACTGTGTGCTGTCCACAAGAAGCTCCCAGGACATCATAATGAGAGCAGAGCACATTATGTCTGTATGTTCACTAAAATACAACTCAGTGTTTACTGCTGCAATATGCATGTGCATGGACTCTGCATTGTTCTAAGTTAGCGATGACTGGAAACACGACAAGGTTTGAGCTAGCTAGCTCTTACTGAGTGATGAGGAAATGAACGAGCTGATGGAATAAACGAGGCTTCACGCTAACGACGTACTCTGTAAGTACTTGAACTACTTTATTCCAGTATTGCAAACCGAAATATTATTACCATACCATTAATATCATGTTATGATCATCATGCGGGCGAGGCTGCTAGCTTGTTAGCATGTAGCGGTAGCATGTTACGAACAGTAAACCTAAACAGTAAACATGTGTGTTCGTTAATGTACTGTACTAACGTTAATAGATCATGGTCAAAACATTGTTGTTTGGGTTATGGCAATATATAAACAATATTGTGTAATATCCAGGTCAGCATCGTTCCGTTGAAGACACGTTTAAAAGACGTCTATGGTCTCCGGTGTAGAGACGTTCAAAACTGGTCTCGGTCAATGTTTTTTAATACTTGTTTTATTTACAGATGTCCAGCTTGAAAATATGGCAGATCTCCTGAAACCGGCTCCTGTGTGGTTTTTTAAACGACATTTAAAGAAGGAAAAGGAGATTATGTTTTTATATAAAGAACATTGTTATATTTATATTGTGCTTTAATAAATACAAATGAACTGTTGCTGTGTCACTTGGTCTTTTGTCCTGTAAGTGGAAACTGTTGATGTGTTATATACCCAGAAGCACTGTAAGCATTTCGGCGTTGAATACACGGTGAAAAGTGAAAGGTTTTTAGCCGACTATTTGTAGACGTTGATTCAACGCTCACCTTTAGACCAGATATCAACGTGATGTCCAATACTGGCTTTCAACTGATAAATGTGGATGTGGTTTCTTAGTAAGCCTCTAAATCATGATATATTAGTAATAGCACAATGTAGAGGACGAAAAATGATAGTATTGAAAATCACGTTTAAATCTGGTCTAAGCGTGAACGTCTTTTCAACGTCGGGCATAGACGTCTTTTAAACGTCTTTTGAACCAAAAAATGCTCACTGGGAAGGCTGTTAATACCCATTTATCCTAGAAAATGAGAAATAGGCTGCGGAGTAGACTCACACTTAAAGAACTGCATGTTGGGGCTTTTTTAATATGCCATCCTCTTTCTTTTTTTCTTACAGCTATATGAGGGTAGCAAGGGATTTGAGGCGTGTTGTCCTCATTTTTAACAAACGATGCAGCTGCATGAACAAAAGGATGAAGCTGAAATTATCAATGCGAAGTAACACGAGACAATGGCGCTTGCGTATCACTCAAAACACAATTGAAGCACATGTGCACCCACTTAAATACTATGTCCGTGTCGGTGTATGCGCACACATGCGTGCACTCAATGAGATTCACACCGTTTCAGTCTACACACACACGTACACACACACTTACCAAAGCCATTGTTTCTAAGTCAGGCAAGTTGGCTAATCAATAAGACCACACACAACTCTTAGCAGCACATTATTAGGATTGAAAGACACTAACATTAGCTTTTGTATGCAGCTTCGACCTCTTTCACTTCAAAGTCCAAACAAAGAGCCTTGAGTGTGTCCGGGCGCCGGGGTCTCTCCCTCTGGAACAAAAGAAACCAAGGTGGTACACTGCCATCTTGTGAGAGAAAGAAAGGCAGACTAACAAGCAGCAGCAACACGCAAATAATGGAAGACTTGCCTGCATAATGACCACAGCAAGTAGTGGTGGACAGTCAAAATGTTTGTCTTTTAATCTTTATGGCATTGTCTCCGCCACTGCTAAGTGGCTCAGATGTAGCGTCATTTATTGTTATTGTGAAACCACCTGAGCAGACACACACATACACTGAAAATACGCAGACGTGCAAAGATCCACACACTCGTGCACACAGACATACCCAAAGGTGAGTCAGAAATGTATTATCTGTGCGTTTTTCAGCGGAATAGAGGGCTTAAAGCCCGGATGAAAGGACCGCTCTGAACTCTTTCGATGTGCATTAGCATGTTAATAGCTCGCTCCCTTTGTTACTCCTCTCATCTGCGAGAATGGCAAGGCTAATCTGTGCGATTCCTAATGACGGCAACTGGGCGATAAACACTGCACGCCATGCTCGCCCTTAAGTCTGCAGTGATGGTGTTGGAGCCGGCAGTGCTTATCAGATTTCTGAATGGCCTGACGCTGAGAAGAGAGAGGAGCATTTATCACTGCGCCCTTTTGTGGATTTCTTCTTGTTTTTTAGTTTGTCTCTGTATTCTTATTTCTTTTTTCCTCTGTACTGTCCACTCTCCAAAGCTCTCCGGTGAGTTATGGCATCGGCTTTATCATTCTCACTATTTCCTCCCGAAGATTTACTTCTCTATCCTCACCTTGCTCTCTATCCTCTCGTTTCCTCTGTCTGTTTTTGATGGGAAGAACAATTCACCCCACTTCATCCCTGAAGGTTGCAAATTATCTCTTAACCAAATCAAATCTAGTGTCTCAGGGTCATCTCACCCTTGTAAAAAGCACGTGTGTGCAGCATGTACTGTGCAGAACATAAAACACCTAAAATAGTGTAAACACACTGATAGAGTGAACAAATCTGTCACTGGTGTGGCTTACATGCAATGTTCCCTCTAAGCTGCGCGCTTGAGCAATCGCGCACTGCTCGCACATTCTCAGCGCACAAGAAAATCTATGCAGCGCATAAAATAAAATTCAACATAAACGTATTAATTAATATCTAATATTAGTCCTAATCTTATCTAATCAATTAAACCAATAATAATAATAATAATAATTTTGTTTTCTGTACTATTTTGCAACGTAACTCAGTGAGTGACAGGTGTCCAGCCAATGATACGATTCGGTTCACTTACGCTACGCAGCCAATCATAGCATTGACACTATTGCCCTGCCCATTCGCGCCGTGCAGGTTAGCTAGCTATCAACAGTGCGGCGGAGTTACGAGACGCAAATGCTAACCCCTTATCATGGCGAAACGAACGGGCAGCGACATAAAGTCAAAGCAAGAAGCAGACGAAGCCATCAACCTGGACAAAGTGTACAACCATTGGAGAAGTGAGAAGGACAGACGTGAAAAATAAGGTAAAATTTAAGTCAGATTTGTGCATATTCTAGTGACATTTATTAAGATTTTTTACTTATGGATATTAACAGTGGTGTATAGTAACGAAGTAGAAATACTTCGTTACTGTACTTAAGTAGTTTTTTTGGGTATCTGTACTTTACTTTACTACTTATATTTATGTTTACTTTTACTTTTACTTCACTACATTTTGCAAAGAAAACTGATACTTTTACTCCGATACATTTCCCCTGAAACCTTCGTTACTCGCTACAAAATCAAATCTATCTTTAGAAACAAAATGAATCATGAGAGCAGGGTCGGGGACTGTGGTGGAACACAGACTGCAAGCAAGCAGGTTTGTTGAATCAGTGGTCCTAGCAGCAAGTTAAATCATTGGTCAGTCACGTTAATGCACAATTGCAAACAAGTGCTCTCAAAGCCGCGGTGTTTGATTCCCAGTGATTCCCAGGATGCTACATGCTATAGCTAGCGGGCGACTACCTGAGTATAATTCCACTCTACGATGACTGATTTCATGATGGAAGCAGAAATGGAAGCACCTGCTACTCCCGCAACAAACGACGGTGGTGACGAAGACCAACACCAGTGGATCGCTAGCGAGTTAGTGAGCTGAGGAAGTGTTGACAGTTGTGCAGCACTAGTTGCCTAACGTTAGCTGTAGCTATATACACGGATTGACAGGAGCCGCGAGAGCGCAGCATTCGGGGAATTCTTCGCAGCTGTGTGCAAGCTGTCTGTGACGCTGAACACACCTCTACCTGCCTCAGCGGCCTGTGAAAGGATATTTAGCATCGCAGGACTAGTCTTCAGCCCAAGAAGAGCGAGACGGAATTCTCGCAATTTTGAAAACCAACTTCTTTTGAAGATGAACAGGACATGTTTCAGTTTCAAGTAATGACTGTGTTGTTACTTTAGTATTGATCATGTTTTGATATTTGAGTCATGTTGTGGATGATCAGATGGAGTTATGATGGTAGCAGTCGCCCAATTGCAGATTCAGCTTGAGCAAAACCTTTGTATTCAAATCAGGCCCATAGGAGTTTACAAGGCAGGCGTCCTTTCTCAAACCACTGACCTGATGCATCAAGTGGATATGTTTTGCTGAACATAATATTATGCATTTGTCCTCTATATCCTCTAGTCTAATGAGCAGACTTATAAACGCACTGTTACAACTCCTTCATAGTGTCATATTGCTTTACGGAGAATTATGATGATAAGTTCATAGTAGATGCAAAAGTATACTTATGTACAATATATTATGTTTAACATTGTTGCTCCTGGATGGATCACAGCCAACCCAATTATGTTCAACACAGCTCCATGTCCTTGGTCATGGTGCCACAGCACTTAAAAGAATAAACTTCATAATTCTCACAATTCTAACCCTTTGCTTTTTTATTAACAGCATTTACTTGTACTTTTACTTTCAATGAACAGGTTATGATGTTCATTTAATGTTCAGGTTATGATGTTCATTTAATGTTCAGGTTATGATGTACATTTAATATCAGAAAATTACTTTTGATACTTAAGTACTTTTGTACTTAAGTACAATAAATATCAGATACTTTAAGACTTTTACTCAAGTAGTATTCTAAGAGGTGACTTTTTACTTTTACTTGAGTAGTTTTCCAGTAAGGTATCTTTACTTTTACTCAAGTATAGCTTTTGAGTACTTTATACACCACTGGATATTAATCATTAAATTATGTTACTACTAGATAATTTATGGGGAGTAGAAATGATAATAAAAAACTGAGTAATTACATATTTTACAGACAGAGTTACAGGAATTTACACTGTATCACACAAGCTACAGCACACGTCATTGTGCAAAATGTGAATGTTTTAATGTGAACAAAATGTTATGTCTGAAAGGTGTATATGTATCATTTCTTCCAGAACAGGACCCTCACACAGGCCACAACAGGACCTCACACAGGCCAAAGCAGGACTCTTCCCATGGCCAAGCAGGACTCTCACATAAAACATACTACACATCTCATGAACAACAAGATTTTTGTCTTTTTCCTTTCAAGTTTGTCAAATCACTTATATTAAAAGTAAACTAGTGAAAATTGCTGCTGTAATTTGATTCTTTTAATAAGCCATGTAACTTGCTATGATCCAAGGTTTTGAACAGGTGTGATACTGGTGTGTGGCCACAGCGTGCACATCTGATGTTGCTCACAGTGGTCCTCAGTGTGCTCAGGGAGCTTGTGTGTATGCCCAGACACATGAAAAATTAGAGGGAACATTGCTTACATGTATCTAAAAAGTACATTTAATCAGAAAATAATCAATACAGTGAGTACTAATTAAACTACTTTTGCTACGTCCACAGTAAACTTTGAATCTGTACATGTTGGCCTTGCATTCACTGTGAGCAGGTATCTTCACACTGAACAAACAGCTTGTTGTCCACAGTGTCTAGTGTCGATACATCTGAACACAGCACGCTTGTATTGTCGTGTGGCCAAGGAAAACTGAGCATTTAGAAAAATGTTGACATGTAAGCCCGCTACTCTTATATATCTGTGACATCGGCTCAGGCCAATCTCCTCACATTGACAGCAGATCACTCTTCATGGCAGTCAAACATCTCTTCGTTTCATTTGTGCACACAAAAACTGTCTTGAAAAACTGCTAAAATAGTTGAAAGCGGAGTGTCTTTAGCCTTTGGTCTTTAGTCAATTGCACTTGCATACTTAAGGCTACAGGAGAAAATGTTCATGTGTGTAATTTGTTTCTTTGTTTTGCATCTAATGTTTCCTCTGAGCTCTAACTGGACTTCTTTTGATCATCATCTTAATCATCTTAGTAACAGGTACTTCCACCTGACCGAAAAGACTAAACGGGTCTTCCAACTATTGTTCTTCGAATCTTTATTCAACTTCGATTTCTTCCGTCCCACCTCTTCTTCTCCTTCATTTTTTAAGCTACAGCAACCGTCAAAATGTTCAGCTCTTTAATGACATGTGTGCTATATCTTTTCATATTTATAATCTTTAAACTGTTTGAATTATTAAGCTTTTTCAGCCCTTTTCTGACTTTATAATGGGTGTGTATTGCGCAGCTTAGAGTGCGTGATGTCACCGCTAGAGTGAAGAGCAGCTTGAGATTCTTGTGAAAAAAACATTTGTATTTTGCCACTGTGTCCACAATCTTCACTCTTCATGCATAATTTCTGGATGTAGAAGTAGCTAATATTGTCCTTGTCGTAGACAAATGACTGTGGAATCCCACAGATTTACACATTTGACACAGAAGCCGTTAATTGAGAGGAAAACCAACTTTCTGCTCCATATGTTAATGTTTTGTTAAATGTTAAATTTTCCAATGTTAAATTTTGCTTCAAAAACATCTTCCACAGAACACGGTACCCCATTTCTAGATTGCCAGTTAAGCCACATTTTTTACACTACAGACAATTTTTACTGTTCTTCAACTCAGCCTTCCTCTCATTTATTAATATCTGAGCAATAGCAGCTACGGTTATGGGAGTTTCGATGATTTGTTTGAGAGGTGTTTCCCTGTTTAATCTCCATGAAAAGGCTGCAAGGACACAGGTGTTTGCGATTGAGCCAATTAGTGATGTTGATAAACACACAGACTCACAGACACACGCACATACACTCCTCTCCCTCTCTCTCTCTGTCTCTCTCATACAGTCATTCAAGTCTTAGGGATCTTTAGAGGTCCCCCACACACGGCATTTTAAAATAAAAGCCCCACAGAATGAATCCTAACTGAAATGCTTGTGATGAGCCTGTCATTTAATAACCGGTTTGTGTTTATCTAACATTATGATTCTGTCTCCTCTCCCCTTCTCCCCCACACCCCATTTCAAAATAAAAGCCCCATAGAGTGAATTCTAACTGAACTGCTTGTGATAAAGCCTGCCATTTAATAACCTCTGTTTATGTGTCAAACATTATGATTATGTCTCCTCTCCCCCTCCCTCCCCACCCAGTCCCACCCTTTCAAAATAAAAGCCTCATGGATTAACTGTATTTCAACGTTAAGCTCAAAATTAGGCTTTTTTGTTGAAATAATGAATGCTCTTACTAATACTGCGACAACTACTACTACTGCTGCTAATATTTCTAGTATTACTACTACTACTACTTCAACTTTTGCTGTTGCTACTATTACTACTACTGCTATTACTGCTACCATAAATATTATTACTACCACTACTGCTATTACTACCACTACAATTATTACTTATACCACAACTACTACTATTCCTGCTACTACCAGTACTAATACTACTACAGCTATTAGTATGACTGCCACTAGTACTACTACTACTGCTACTTCAAAAACTGACTTTACTATTACTACTACTACTACTACTACTACTACTACTACTACTACTAATTCTACTACTACTACTGTTATATTAAATACTACGACCACTACTACAGCTATTACTACGACTGCTGATACTACTTCTTCAACTACTTCTTATAATTACGAATACTTCGACTACAACTTCTACTACTACTGCTACTACAAATATCACGACTGCTACAACTAGTACTTATTCAAATGCTACTAATACTTCTACTACTACGACAACAAATATCACCACCGCTAGAATTCTTTTAAGCTACAGAAACCGTTCGAATATCAAAATGTTCAGCTCTTTTAGGAGAGGTGTGATATGACTTGTCATATTTGTAATCTTTAAACTTTTTGAATTATTAAGCTTTTTGCAATTGTTTTTGAATTGGATATCTATTTTCAGCAATGTTTTTGCAATTAATTTCAGTTTTCAGCATTCCAACGCATTTTCAGCAGGAAATGCTTTTTCTAGTGTTATGTAGTATTGTTACTTACATCTTCTCCATCATCATTTTAGTATGAACAATGATGGCACTAAACCTGAGTGAACGTGGCTCTTCATCAACAAAGGTTTGAACGTGGCTCTTCATCAATAAAGGTTTAAAAATAAAAAATGAAAAATAATAATAATTTTATTCAACGTTATTGTTCGGTTCATCGTGCGTACCGAACCGTGAGCCTCATACCGAACGGTTCTATATCTATATATATATATATAAGTAATACTAAATCACTTTATGTCACGGGAGTTCACAGGTAGGACCCAAACGCAAGACCACAGGAGACCGAAGTTGATGGAAACAGGTTTTATTTAGCCTGACTAAAGACAGGAAGGGGTGGAGCCCGTGGTCCGACACCAGAGTAGGCAGATCTACGGTGTGAGTCCCGTGGCTCGACACCGGAGAGCTGGCAGCTTGACGGCGTGTGTAGTCCGTTGAACACAAAGGAGGGCAGAGCGGCGAAGTGTAATCCGTAGAACACAAGGAGGGCAGCGGATGCCACAGGGTTGAAGCGGGTGAAAGACGATACGACCTGACAACCCCAGACTGCAGGACCAGAGTTTATATAGTGACAGGGGAATCATTACTGGGACCTGAGTCTGGTGTGTCAGGCTGCAGGAGGTGATCGGCTGGAGTGTCCTCAGCTGTGCACAATCAAGGGTGTGGCCATGGGAGGTGTCTGGAGGCAGAGGACAAACACAGAGCACATGGCATACAATACCAAACGGGGGAATGACAGGACACATGAGGAGAGGAGATCAGGGGAAACACACAACGGGTCAGACAGGGATCCTGGATCCTGACACTATATTGTCATTTTAAAAGTCTTTCATATATCCAAACAAGAAAATGGACGAGATAAAACAGCAAAAATGGCATCCCTGCTGCCAGTAAGTTACCGTTATTTACGGTGAAATTGTTTATAGAGTGTGTGCTTTCTCGCCTCGCAGGTTTCCGTGGATGCTGGTCATACCTGGACCCTGGTCATGCCTCCTGCTGTGATTCTGTCATATGCATTGAATGTGTTGTAACTCTGTTGTTGTTCATTGTGTACACATGACATCTATTGCACTTCTGTCCATCCTGGGAGAGGGATCCCTCCTCCGTTTCTTCCTCTTTTCTCCCTGTTAAAGGGTTTTATGAGGGAGTTTTTCCTGTTCCGATGTGAGGGTCCTGGGACAGAGGATGTCGTATGTGTGCAGATTGTTCAGCCCTCTGAGGAAAATTTGTGATTTTGGGCTATCCAAAAATAAATTGTATTGAATTGAATATGTGTGGAAAAAGGCTGTCAATGTCTTTATTCTTCTATATTCGATTAGCGTTGGGATTAGGCTAGCAATCTGTCTCAAGCAAGTTGTTTTTGCAGAAAAAGAAATGCCAACATCTGCACAACATTATTTTATCAAGAGGACAAGTTTTAAATTTAAAATCTACATTCTATATTTTGCCGTCATCAAGTACAATTCAACATGACATTACAGGGAAGCACCTCAGGTTCTTCCAAACAAGGTGTTTGGGAACATTTCTATTTTGTGATTTGCTAAATATGCAAAATTTAAGACCAATTAAATAACTATAGTTTTTACAAAAAAGGAGAAAGAGAAATTATAGGTATGCGATAAGTCCCTGAGAAAGCATTTTAAAGTTCAAATTCTGTATTTAAGACTATAGACACAATTTATCAAAGATGTTACACTTTAAAAGAAGGCAACTTTGAACTTAATCCCCTGGGAAAAACCTTTCAGTGTTAATCCATCCAACATCTTCAAAACACCTTGGTACTCATGTTTACTGTCCAACATACAGTGGCTCTGCTCGGATGCCACGCCTCGAGGAGAAAGGGAAGCAGAAACACCAGTATATAATAAGTAAACATGTGAAAAAGTGCCCCGTGTCTTGTTGAGGTATGCCAGCCCATTGCTCTTTACACGTCCTGGATAGAAATGGTAAATTACCTCACAAGCTTGCAGCGAAAGTCCTGCAGGTGAGGAAACGCCTTTTCGGTATTTCAAATCATGAATCCACATGCAGTAGGCAAGTTAAGAATGTAGGATAATGTAAAATAACCAAGTTACTCTCATTAAAATGCTGATAGATTTTCAAATTAGAATGTGCAGAATGATGGTGCACATAAGTCTATGTGGCTTGTTCGTTCTCATTACTTCATCCGCAAGACTTACTGGAAAGGTCTGGAAAGGTCTGGCTCTGGTAAGGGAAGGAGGGGTCATCCACAATGTGCCAATGAAAACAGAAGGCTGAATTTCAGGTTATGTCATCTGTTTATTACCAGAGTTTTCAAAATCTCCTCTCTGGTAAATAGTGACGTGAAGTGTCCAACAAAACTCCCCTGAACTGAAAGCTGGGAAAGTCGTCAATCTCAGTCTTGTTCACAAAATACTAAAAGAAGAAACAAATGGTGAGAAAATGCTTTGATTGATCTACTACGAACACAAATCAATCTTTATATCATGGTGACAATGTGTGTTCAATAAGTATTAGCTTCAGAGAACTCATTGTACAATTCAGACTTACTGAGCCAAAATCATCTTGATACACCAGCTGACTGAAGGTTTCCAGACCTGCGCTTAATCAGAGGATATATAACATATAATAAGCAATCAATTAAAGCTGCACAGATAACAGTGGGAGATCAGTTATTACACTTTGGGTGGTATGAGGAATCCAGTACAACTTGCTAACAGGCTTTGATGGCGTAAGGATCCCTGTCAGACCAGACACCTCCCATGGCCACACAGCTGCAGCTACTTCAGCTAATCACCTCCTGCAGCCTGACACACCAGACTCAGGTCCCACTAATGATTCCCCTGACACTATGTAAACTCTGGTCCTGCAGTCTGGGGTTGTCAGGTTGTACCGTATTTCACCCGCTTCAACCCCGTGGCATCTTCTGCCCTCCTTGTGTTAAATGGATTGAATAGTCATATTGAGTAGGGGTGTAACGGTTCACAAAACTCACGGTTTAGTTCGGTACGATACAGTGGAGCCACGGTACAGTAGAAAACTATAAATGCCAGAGAAATGTACTTGATTTTAAAATATATTTATTCATTACAACTAACATCATAAAGTTATTCTTCGACTTTGAACAACAATGGAACTATACCTGAGTGACTCATCTTCTGGGGTGTCTTCTTAGCAACACAAGCATAAAAAACAAAAACTGCTCCTTAATGTTATGTAGTAGTGTTACTTACATCTTGCAAAAGAGATTTTTAATCTCAATGGGACGACCTGTTTTTTTTTTTCCAAACGTATTCGGTTCGTCATGCGTACCGAACCGTGAGCCTCGTACCGACGGTTCAATACGAATACGCGTACCGTTACACCCCTAATATTGAGCACTAATTGTTGGAATGCTTTTACGCATTCCAACTATTGTTCTTCGAATCTTTATTCAACTTCTATTTCTTCCGTCCCACCTCTTCTCCTTCATTTTTAAGCTACAGCAACAGTTCAACTATCAAAATGTTCAGCTCTTTAATGACATGTATGCTATATCTTTTCATATTTCTAATGTTTTAACTTTTTGAATTATTAAGCTTTTTTCAGCCCTTATCTGACTTTATAATGGGTGTGTATTGCGCAGCTTAGAGTGCGTGATGTCACCGCTAGAGTGAAGAGCAGCTTGAGATTCTTGTGAAAAAAACATTTGTATTTTGCCACTGTGTCCACAATCTTCACTCTTCATGCATAATTTCTGGATGTAGAAGTAGCTAATATTGTCCTTGTCATAGAAAAATGACTGGGGAATCCCACAGATTTCCACATTTGACACGGAAGCCGTTAATTGAGAGGAAAACCAACTTTCTGCTCCAACACAGACACAATTTTTACAGGATCTGTTTCTCAAGTCATCCTTCCTCTCAATTATTAATATCTAAGCAATAGGAGCTACGGTTATGGGAGTTTTGATGATTTGTTTGAGAGGTGTTTCCCTGTTTTATCTCCATGAAATGGCTTCAGGCACACAGGTGTTTGCGATTGAGCCAATTAGTGATGTTGGTAAACATCCAGTCTCACAGACACACATGCACTCCTCTCTCGCTCTCTCTGTGTCTCTCATACAGTCATTCAGGTCTTAGAGACTTTTAGAGGACCCCCCCCCCACACACACACACCCCATTTCAAAATAAAAGCCCCAAAGAGTGAATTCTAATTGAAATGCTTGCGATGAAGCCAGGCACTCTGTTTGTGTCAGACATTATGATTATGTCTCCTCTCCCCTCACCCAGCACCACCCTTTCAAAATAAAAGCCCCATGGATTAACTGTATTTAAACAAGCTCAAAATTAGGCGTTTTAGCTTTTTGCACTTTTTGCATCTATTTTCAGCAATGTTTTTGCGATTAATTTCAGTTTTAAGCATTCCAACACATTTTCTAGTTTCCATTATTATCTCCATATTATTGTTATCCATGCATACACATTTTCTTTTTTCTTAGCGCATGAATGTGTTGATGATTAAATTTTTTTAAAACCATGACCTGCTCCCATTTTTTACACACTAACCATGTGTGATGACTTGAGAGGTCGGGATTAGCTTGTGAAGCGTGGGTGCAAAAATGAAGACAACAAGCGGTTGTGTTCTAACTCAAAATAATATATTTAGATTCTTTAAACAAAAGGTAAACTTCATTCCAGCCGAAAGCCGCTACAAAAACCAAACATAAGTATCTTCCGTTTTCTTCGGGTTCGTTGTCTTTAATGTAAAATAAAACTCTTTTCCTCCTTGTCGCTCCTGTCCTCTCTCCAAACATTTCCTTCCCTCTCTCTACACCAACTCCCCCCGGGTAATCAGTTCCCTCTGAATACATCCCCCTCTCGGGGATGTATCTCCCGTTGATGACCCTCCCTCTCATGACATCACACATGATTCATTGTGGTTACATGTCTGTAATTTTGGCGTTTTTAGAAATTTCCTCTAATGTGTTCCATCTCAGCTCCAGCACTTCCGTTCTCTCTTTCACCTGCTGTGTATGTTTTCTCCACACTGTTTGGCCAAGCAGAGACCAAACATCAGATAGGACAAGCAGAGACCAAACATCAGATTAAAAGCATCCGGTGACTCAACAGGCTGGACAACTGAGACAAGATCTGGAGTGATGACTTTAAATAGAATTTTTTAAGACACACTATTAAAAAGCTTGACATATAACCATGTGCTTCAGAAGTTATCACTCCAGATCCTGTATTTAGATTAGATGACTTTGCGATAATAAATCTAGGGATCTGATGGATGTCTCAGTGCAGGAAGTACTTCACTGAGACATCATAAACGCTACCTTGAGGTAAACTGTTAGCATATTTGTTTCTTTCCGTGTGTTGTTGTTGACAACAGGAGCAGAAAATATGTAAATGGCAACAACTAAATTGTTAGTTTAGCTGAATTAAAACACAGTTTGGGTGAAGATGGAGAGCCAGAGGAGACTCTAGCGAAGTATCTCCCTCTCCTTGCCAGATCTTGACTGGGAGTTTTGTAGTTTGCTGACTGAAACAGGAGGAAATAGAAGAGATTAGTTAATGTCCATTTAGCTAGAATCAGAATCAGAAACGCTTTCTTGCCAAGTATGTCACACAGACAAGGAATTTGTGTGCAATCCAAGGGAAATAAGCTGTACACACTTTGCACCCGCATCACTAAGGTTGATATCGTAACAATAAGGTCTCTCACAAAACTACACAACAACGCCCCGCAACGGAAAATGGACCTCGCCTCTCTCGTGCTAACCGGACACACATGAACACGCTCGAACCTGAGTCACAGACCTCGGCTCTGCTTCTTCTAGTTGCCGTCCTGGTAACCAAGAAGAGGAGAGACGATGTCCTGCTTTAATCCAGGTTTCAAATCAAATTTGTCCAAAAGGGGGTTGGTTCAGGTCCACTGACGTGAAGACAGGCTCACTTCAAGCAACCTGTTGTAACTCTGGATGTTTCCTATACGGCAGAAAATCGTCTCTCGCACTCACTATTCAGATTTATTTGTAAATATATGTTTTGCAGTTTGAATAATGAAAACTATTGTGCATTAGTAAGCTTTTAAAGACATTTATGTTTTAATTACAAGTGACCAATAACTGTCTAGTATATAGATATGCGAGTATATAGATATGAGAGTACATTTAGCTATTGAGGCTTTCAGGGGTCTGAAGTGTCACTCAAGGGGTCTCAGACCCACCAGGACCCTGTATTTCGCATATTGTTTTTTGTCTGTGTGAAAAGCAGCCTTTATAAAACTCGTAATTTTCATACAATTATGTTTTTTTAAGATTTAGCCGATTAAAGGGTGGTTGTTGATATTTTCCAAAACAGCCGTGGAGCAGAGTGCTTTCTACACTGGGTGTATACAGACAGTAGGCAAACACAGACGCCTCTGTGCAGTCTGTGCAAATGATCTGCACCGTTATATGTTTTGGGTTTAATTTGAACTTGAGCCTGAACGTATTAGTAGTAATTGGTGCAGTCAATATTACTTACATTACATTTGTGAATGTATGATCCATAATTGCACAAGTTATCAGTCGGCCCTCAAGTCTTTGCCAAGTGGTGGCGATAACTGTCTTTGTGCTATAATGTCAGATGTGCTGCGCTGTGCTTTTTTTCAACTGGAGCCAACAATATCATTTGGATTTGTCATGCTTGTCAGCTTTAATCACACCTTACAGAGCATAGTCCAACCTGACAGAGGCTCCTTTAAAGATCCGATCCAGATCTGAAGTAAATCAATTAAATTAAAACATATCAATGAATGATTGATATGTGAATTGACGTGTGACTGCTGTCTGCTGTCTCTTTTCTCCCTGAGCCTACCCATTGCCGTCTGTTGGTGTGTCAGGGCGGCAGAAGACATCAAGTTAATGCACTCTATCAACACCTTATTATCAGATGCGGCCATGCTCCCTGCAGCAGATGAGAACTATTCCAGTTGTGCCTAATGCCTGTCAGTGGAGGCTATCTGCATGGCCAGACAGGCTTAACGGGGACAGGTAGCATTTAACACCCAGCCCACACAAACATTACATCCCTGCTCTTTATGGCTACATGCTGCCACATTACAAGCCAAAGAGCGGCGATTGGATCGAAAATTAAAAACCCTTTCAACCCCAGTAGATGGAGCTGGGGACAAAACGAGAGAGGGTGGGGGTTGCTGGGTAGATGACAAAACACAAGCAAGCATTGTCAGTGTGTGTGTGTGTGTGTGGGGGGGGGGAGAGTAGAGGGGTGAAGTCGGGGGTGTAGCCCACTACCCATAAAGGCGTGGCGAGCTAGAGCACACACAAAGCCAAGGTTAACACAAAGATGAAGGGGGCCGATACGCTCACTTATGCTCGGCTGAAAGGGAACACTGATGACTTTTCATTTCCAATGTTCATCTTGTTATCTGTAATTGTTAAAGAATGGAGGCACTGCTAGTCGCAGGCTGGGCCTTTATAGTCTGAGTGTTATCCAGCATGCAAAAATTGATGCTCGCCGCTGGAAGTGGAATGAAACGGCAGACGTGAATCCAATGTGGGAAGGTGGCTTTTCACACCCTGTGAAGTAACGTATGCTGTGGGGACGTTGCTTGGGGCGGTGGTGGCGTGAGGGTGGGTCTTGATTATTAAAATGGCCCTTAAGTCTTGCTTTTTTCCCTTGCAAGTCTTGCGTAATGGATAGAAGTGCTGCTGATTGAAGTGAAGATAACGGCGAGACATGGCGGCAGTGAGGGCACGTTTCAGAAAACGTGCACACATGGCGATGGTGACACATGGGCAGGTACACAAAATTGGGAACGAAAAGAATATTGATTTTAGAATTTTTTTCCTGCATTGCCCAGCCGGCCCATTAATATTGTTATTGCAGATGAGCAGCATGGCCAAATGCTATTAACATGAATCTCTGGGGATGTTACCTGCCCAAGCATTATTCATTATTAACAGGTTGGATTGAGTCAGTACAGTTTAGCAATAGCTTCGTTCAGCTCTGACCCCGGTTCAGCTTTTAATCTTATTCAGCAGTCTGGTCCTTGGTAAACCTCACTTTTCCAAATTTGTCAAGCACCACATTCAACATTAATTTTCAAAAGTTCTCTATCGTAACTCTGCTTTCCTTGTCTTATCATTCAAGGTTATGGAGGACTCAAGTAAGAACTTGATACTTTTGAAGCATGGATCATCATCATCATCATCACTGAAGCACCAGTTCAGTTTATTTAGTTGAGACGAAGTGAAGTGGAATTCAATTTTGTGATGTGTACCAACTTATCCTGAACCTGCCTTGTCGACCTCTATATAACGATATCCTCGAAGAATATCTTGTTATAACTGCTGGAAAATGTCAACTTGGTGCATGAAAGTGAAGACAATGTTAGCAAAAAAAATTGTAATTAAATTAATATATATATATATATATATATATATATATATTTATATATATATATATTTTTTTTTTTATGAGACACAGACATAGCTTTATTCATTATGGTTCGGATTTGAGCTTTTAGGATTATGAAGAGTACAGTTATGCTAGCAGCTATCCTTAGGCCCAATTGTGCTTTGAGCTAAATGCTATCGTCTGTGCACGCTGGAGCTTGTTATCAGCAGGTAGACCTAGGATGCAGCCATGCACATGACAGCTAACGTGCATTCACGGACACACAAAGAAAAATAGTTGCAAGCAAATCTGTTTGCAAAATGTGCAAACAGATAGGCCTTCATCAGACGTATCACACAATGTCATACAAGATAAATATTACATAGTCTCCATGTAGTTAAAAATAGTTCCATGATACGGTTTGGATCACAATCTTCTTGGTTTCTCTTGAGCCATGTTTTGCCTCTGACTGGTGTCCTGGTCTCTCGAGCATTGTCCCGGCAGAATGACACACATGGTTCAGGTGGTGTTGGCTCAAGACCATAACTTCTACATCAGGCACAAATTAGTGAAACAAATAAAAACTGTCAAAGGTCAACAACTTGTATTTTAGATTTTTGAGTTTGTTTTATTATCAAGAAATGGGAAAATGACATGGAAATAATACCACAGCAGCATATCATGAGCCATGTGATCATATTTAAATTAGCAACAAGCTCGGCTGCTGATGTAAAAAAAGGCAAAACATAAACTTTTTATGTTATGAATGATGCATCTTGTTGCATCGTTTTAGAAACTCTAGACGTCCAGCCTGTCTGTCCTCAGAAACAGCGGCTGTCAGTAGGGTAACTTCCTCTGTGCACAGCTTTTGATTTTTACCTCTTTACCTCCACAAGTCTGGCGCTCCAAAGAGGATCTCAAGATTATACAAACACTGGATTGACAGTCAATTTTACTTTAATGCATCTGAGAATTTAGGCCCACAGACCACATGTCCATGTATGTTTTAGTTGGACTATTTAGAGTGAAGAAATGTGCCATTTTTGCTGGGCCATTCATTTGCAATGCTCAGCTATGTTCAGCAGCTCCTCTAAATCTTTGTTTTTCATACTTGAAAACAACAGAATAACGCCTCCACAAGCAAGCACAAATATTCTTAAAACACAACTAATTATTACAAAAGGCCAAATGATATTTCAAACACGTTTCACTTTGTCCAGCAGAAGACCCCCTCAGTAGGCGTTAATGCTGGCAAGAGCTTCCTAACATGTTGACAGCAACATGGCATGCGAAGCAGGTATGATGTTCAACATGTTCACCATCTTAGTTTAGCATGTTAGCATGTTAATATTTGCTAATTAGCACAAAAAAAGGAAAGTAGAGGTGAGGCTGATGGGAATATCCTTAGTTGAAACTAAAGTGTTGGACAAGTATACATTTTGACTCTTTAATGGTGAGAGGGATAAGTCAGGTGATCACTAGAGTTATTCGGTCCTAGGGGCTTTACTCACGGGGGGGGGGGCGTTGCAATACTTTTTCATTAAAACGTTGGAATGGATCCGCGCGGACAGAGGACCAACTAGCGGGAACCTATTGACCCAAAGCAGGGACTAGCATGCTGTCTGAGGTAATATGTTGTATAGCTGCTGTCATCTATTTTATTAAAATTCCTTTTAGCGAAATGCTCTGAGGGAATTTCAGTTCCCTTTGGTAAAATGTTACGCAGTGATGTCTCGGGTTTTTATGGTGAAAAGAAAGAACGGAAGGAGTGGATCTGGTATGCACTGCCTCTGTCAAGGTTGAAAGAAGTAATAAAGATTGCCGAGTGGTTCAGACTACGAAGCCCACATTTTATTGTAAACTGCAGTGTACATTTAGAATATGTCTGTTCCACTCATCAGGATTGGTTGATGCCTTTATTCGTGATGCGAAAGCAGAAAAATATAAAAAGATAACGCTGCCTTTCCGCCGCATATCAGTGTTCTATGTGATTGTGCTCATGACAAACCAACTGTTCGAGAAAATATGTAGACATACCAATAAAAAAGGTGTGTGAAGGCCTTGAGGAGGACAAGATTTCATGGCAATTCATTCAAAAGTTATATTCCAGCCTGGACCAAAGTCACAAAAGGCCGACCAATCTACAGACATGGCCATCCTTAGAGCCATGCTGCTGGCGTGATTAAACACACACAGTGGCAGACAGCAATGCACGCTGCTATGCATGAGCTGAAAGCAACACTTAGGCTGCACTGATTTGCACAAGGACTGCCTCGTACGTCTGCACACAAAAGTAAAAGTGTTATAGTTAAGAACTCACTGCATGCTTCTATTCCATTCTGGTGTAATTGATGGTCTTCTGTGATGGATCTATGCCTGTATGATGGCCAAATAAATAATCTGTTGCCAACCCCCTTTGCACTATGATGGGCATACAGGAAATGGAGCATTATGTTGTCTACAGTTTGTTTAGCCAGTTATTAAAGCAACCAAATGAGTACAAGCCACATTTCCTTATGCTGTATATCAGGGATTCCCAAAGTGGGGTGCGCGCACCCCTGGGGGTGCGCGAGCTGCCTCTAGGGGGTGCGCGAGAGGAAAAATGTAATGGCGGTGCAGTCCTGTCTCCTAAAAATTACGTTCCCCCAAAACTAAAATGCATTCTCAATTACGTTTTACCACGAATGTATTTTCTACCTGATTACGTTTGTGTTTGACATACAAATACGCTTCTCATCAACATATCTTTGCCATACTCTAGTCTTTATTATTTTTCTGTGATCTGCCTCGCCTCTGCCCCGCCACCCACAAGTTATTGACCCGCGGCCTGTTCCGAGGGCTGACAGACCTGACGATCGGGTGCCTCACGGCGGGGGCGGCTGGAGACCTCGCGTCCCAGCGCCAACGAGTGAGCGCCGGCCACTCGGAACCATAAAACCAAGTCCCGGATTTCACCCGGGGGACATTCTGGAGGTATTGTGACCGGGTGATGTGCCTCGTTGCTGGGGAGGTATGAGCCGAGAGTGGCGGGGTGTTATGGAGGTATATATTACAACTCGGTGTTGTTCCCGTGCGTGGATGAGCGCATTTCTGCCGGAGACAGGCGGCGTGTTGTGGTAGTATTCTGACCGCGTAAAAGGGAGAAGGAGAGGCGGTGGTGGAGAGGGAAAAATGTTAAAGAGATGGTGGAATGTATGATTGGAGAGAGAGAAGCGAAAAAGTTGGATGTGATCCCGGTGTCCAACAACACTGTCGCGCGCATCGATGCTTTGTCCGAAGACATCCTGGCTACATTGGTCGGTCGCGTGAAGAAGAGTGAGTTTTACTCTCTGCAAGTAGACGAGCCTACAGATGTGGCCAATCTGGCCAATCGTCCGTTACCTTCGTAACGTTACGTCCGTTACCTTTTCGAAGGCACGGTGCAGGAAGAGTTTTTGTGTTTTTTATCTTGTAAACAAACGCCACGCGCGAGCAAACTGTTCTCTCATTCGTCCGATTTTTATGCGGCTCTGTTGCTTTTTTTTTTAAGGTGTGTGCTTGGGGTTGGGGGTGCGTGAACCCGGTCGGGATGTAGAAGGGGGTGCGTGGCCTAAAAAGTTTGGGAACCGCTGTTCTAAAGTGACACAAACTGCAAAGGTCTCAAAGTGGGATGGAAGTGGTGGGGAGAAAACGTGTGTGTGTGTGTGTGTGTGCATGAAGGGGCACAGATGTTGAGACTGCAAGCCAGAGAAAATTGCCTCATCCAAAAAATCAAATCTACAAGAATAATTCAGTACCTGGAGATTCACATTTGCTTTTGTGGATGAGCGCAGTCTTCCACGCTCAAGTGTCGCTTTGAGTCTTTGATACATCACAGAGAGGACTTGATTTAATCACTCCCACCCTTTGGAAATTGAGAAGAAAAGTACCGGTAGCAAAGAGGGCCTTTTTACTTTTGATTCAGAGTGTTCGAGAGATCTGGGATTTAGTTCTGAAAACATTATCTGTTCTAAGAAGGGGAAGTTTCTAATATTTATTCATATGAAAACTTAACATCAAGTAAAAAAATATATGCAGCAAAGAATGCCCCCAAAAAAATGTTTGTACAGAAATGAGTGATTCTAAAAGCAAGAGACAGTATAGTCGTGAATATAGATTCTTCCTAGGAATGCCTTTGGTATGGTCAAACCGCCTCCGTACCACATGGGGTACTGGTATACTGACGGTTTGACAATTAGTGGGAGACCTTGGAACTCCTAAAGTTAGATCAGATTTTTATTCCATCTAGCAGCATGTGTGATGGACCTGAGAGCTCAACGCAACAACTTCTCCAATTCGATAAGACGTTTAGAAACAAACGCTGCAAATACAGAAATCCATCCATCCATTGTCTGGAAGCGTTTATTATATTCTATTAATCATCGTGGTCCAATACCTGCAAGACAAATGTTATGCTCTTTGTTTAAGAGGCATGGAGGAATAGCCAAACAAATGAACTGTAAATGCAAGTATGTTGATAAAGAGGGAATGTGAATGGGAAGACGTCGCCTATACAGTCACCATAGAGGCTTTTTTTATACCTTTTTAAATTGGAGTAGTCTGACAGACTTGTCTCCCGGTGAGGTTTATTGTCATGATGGGAGTGTTTTGAAAGCTGTTACAACCTGTGTGATGGTACTCCTTGTTCTCTTTTTCAAAATCCACTCAGAGACTTGTTTTCCTCCTGGAGATGGAAAGTCTATGAGCTCATATGAGAAGAGCACCCCGCTCCAGGCCATGTGGAGTTAGTGTATACTGCAGCAGCAGATGTTGGTCGGGGGAAGGACACACTTAAGCTGTCAGGGCCTGTCAAAAATGAGCCGCCTGCAATGAAGAATAATGATCACTCCGTGCTCATAAGTTTACATGCTGTGACATGTTATTTATTTATTACAATTAACATTTTCTTTGGTGCTTTGACAAATGAGAAAATGTAGATTTTCTGTTCATGACTTTTTGTTCATGTCAGACTCAGAATTATTACATATAATTGCATGTCCACATTTGCGATAAGCAGAGCTGTTTTGCATATTTGCGTACAGCTGAAATGTTATTAAATAAATGAATATGGACTTTCTGATTACATCTTTTACCCTTTGGTTCTTCTTCATGTAAATAAATAGTTAGTGTATGATATTATTTAATTCACTTTAATGATAATGTCATCATTGTTGATAATTTGAGTGGTTCAATAAGAAAAAGTTTCAGGCTTATTCCATTTTTGTCTTAAAGAACAATGGGGACGTTGCGGGGACAATCATTGTCTCCGATTGGCTATTTCTGCCCTTAGCAGGAGTGATGTGATCATGTGGTCACTTCTCTTAAAAGTTACTCTTGCTCTTCACGGTAAGTAGGAGAAGTTGCTTTATTCTTTCCACGTTTTAAATGTATTTTTGACAGGCATTTCTTTTATCATAACTGTCTTGCTGCTGTATGCAACAGTTTGTATGATGACATCCCCTGCAGGTGAAAAGGGGCCTTTCACACATCTGAGGTACATAACTCATAACAGGTCCACATTAAATACCAGATGCATACAGACTGTATGACAATGGAAAAGACCCAGCTGTCATCTTTTTTAACAAGCCTGCATAAATTCAGCTGCGATAGTCTCCCAGCTTTGGTGACATTCAGGCTGTCTGACTCGATGAGGTTAAGCTCACTGTATCGTTTGAATTGCTAAATCATCACCACTAAAATGTTCCTGGATGAAAGAATAAGCTGTGCTTATTTTTCCTATAAGTGAATAATATTTGAGCTAATAAAACACCATATTGAATGGTGGCCCTAATGTTCTCTTCTAATTCAATGCAACACGGTGCCATCATTGAGCACAAGCTCACAGGTTACCACACCTGTCTGGTGAAGTTTGAACATTGCAGGTTTGCAGAGGTTGTGTTGCTTGCATGTTTGTCAATGGACTGTTTTTTTTTAGGTTACTGCCAAAATAAAGCTGGCCAGGTAATATTGAACACTGGTGGAATACTTTGCTCCACCTGAGTCGATAAGGGTTCTGTTTCATCTCCATTCACGTCCAGTTCGGCGTGATATCAGACCCGTTAAATCCCATTTTGTAAAGTTTTTTTTTGCCACTGCCTACATCAAAGGGAAAACTACCTTTATCTTTGACCCAGTTTGTTGCCGTAATTTGCCTCCTACGAACATCAACCCTCCAACTTAAGCTGAGCTGCATTTGTATATTAAGTCTTTTGACCTGGAGCAGCCAGTTTGTTGTCCTAGAAAACTACTTTTCTGCATTGAAAATAATTTCGCTTGACATTTGTTTACATATAAACCGTGCGGCTTTCTGTCTAAGCTCCCAGGCTAGAAAATGATTCTACCTGTTTAAAACAGTGACTTTGTTGCCCTTTAGCATATAGCACATTTTATGAACCACGTCTTTTGAAATAAGTCTCTTTTTTTTCGCTCCACTACATTTATCTAAGAGTGATTTACAAGCACAACAGTGTTGTTAACAATTGACTTTTGGTGGGTTGCTCTTTTGGATGAAATCGCTATGCTGAAACTAGGGCTGGGCGATATGGCCTAAAAAAAAAATCTCCGATTTTTTTACAAAAAATCCGATTCACGATTTAAATCGATTTTTTTCCCCCAAAATTTTTTGCAGATGACAGAAGCTGTTGAAAACAATTTTTTCTTTTATTTTGTGATGATTTTCCCAAGTAGGTTGATAAAAATAAAGTGCAAACAAAACCTGAACATTGTAGAAAGGTGCCTGTAGTATACAAAAAGTATTTGGTCACTCTTTTGTTTGCCTGAATCATTTAAATATAAAATTAAATTAAACATAACATTAAATGGCATTAAATAGTAGCCTTCCATTGTAAACAACTGTGCAAATGTAACTTTTTACAGTAAGCTTTTCTAACTGAATACACTGATACAAACACAGCATGAAATAAAATGTATATGACCCTTTAACATTCACATTTTCAAAAGTGCAACATCTGATCTAACATCAACATAACATATTTTGCACAGTAAATAAGTGCATGTAAACAAAATCAAGTGCATTCACAACATAACCAACAGTATTAAACAGTAGTGCATGTTTTTTCTAAATATTTTTTGCCAGGAAGACAAGCCTGTCTACTACCTCTGGCTTCAGGCATGCACGGTGGCATGTAACAATGCCCCCCCCCACACACTGAAAAGCCTCTCAGAGGGGGCACTTGTAGCTGGCACAGAGAGGTATTTCTTTGCTAAAGTACTTAGCCTTGGAAAGTTAAGTTGGTGACGCTTCCACCAGTCAAGTGGATCGGTGTCTGGGTCAACCTGCTGGACCACAGGTCAGTTGTTGCGGAGTAGAATGACATCCCCTCCAGCTCCGCAGAGATCCTTTGGCGTGTACTATTGTACAGCCGAGGCAAGGCAACGTCAGAAAAATGTTTACGGCTTGGTAGCACGTACCTGGGGTCCAAAGCTTTGAGACGGTGAATAAACCCCGGCTTTTCCACGGTGTATATGGGCACCATATCTTTTGCGATATACATCGCGACTGCATCCGTGATGGCTTTCCACCGGGCACTCTTCTTCTCATGCGGAGTACAGTTGGTGAATGTCTCCAAAATGCTGGGTTGTTTTTGTGAGGTGGCGGCGGCAGCAGTGAAGCTGCTGGCCGCCATTGTTTTAGTTTGTAAACAATGCGCGCGCACTCTACTACGGGAAAAAGGGGTGGGGGCGATTTTCTCGATTTTCAATAAAACACATCGCCTTAAAGCACACATTCGAATTAATCGATTAAATCGATTTATCGCCCAGCCCTAGCTGAAACATTAAGATGTACACATATAACAAGCTTCTCCAGAGGCAATCATGGATTACTTTTGGCAAGAATACAGAAAAGCAAGCACGCAAGGAGGGAAACGGCAGGGCTCACTGATGTATTTTGATGCATGTGTGTGTGTGTGTGTGTGTGTGTGTGTGTGTGTGTGTGAGAGACACCATAATATCAAACCTCCAAATTAAAAATCCCTGTAAATCAGTAAGCAGTTGTGCTCTTTCTATTCTGCCCTTCACACTGGGAGTTTCCAGTTCAGTTCATGAATAGAAAACAGCTCATTTCAGCTCTTTCTTCTAAATGGTCCTCAAATCCGTGAACAACACTTCACTCTTCTCCCCCAGTGAATGAGAAATCTATTTCTCTCTATATCTGTATTTCTGCGTCTATCCCCCCCCCCCTCTCCCACACTCTGAACAAAACGTTAGACGGACTGTGTATGTGTGTGTGTTTGTGCATGCACGTACACGTATGTTACGACCTCTCTCCCACTGTTACAAAGTGATGTGACAGGCCATGTCGCATGGCCTGTCATGGTGGATGGGAGCACATTCACACACGATAAAGCCTGTCAATCCCCAAGGCAACGTTTCAAGCCCTGTCTGCAGCCAGATGTGTGGCCTGCTAACAGACAGACAGACAGACAGAACCACGCACACCAACACCTGTCTTAACCCCACATCAACCCCTGCTTGTTTTTCTTAGCTTGCGGGCCTCCTCAGAGGTTTGAGAAGTTTGTCTCCCCAAACACGCACAGCTGACATTTTTCCCTGCAACATGTCCTTCTTCTTCCTCTTTTCCTTCACTTACGTACACGATTACTCAGTGGCGGGCCGTGTATTTTATACCTGGGCCTTCAGTGAACCACCTCCTAATAACCTCATTATGATGCCACAGCTACAGGTTATTATTTGTTTCATGTAAAAACCTCATTCACATAACACTGCAACATTTGACAAGTGAAATAAAATGTTACATGAAGCTCAACACCTACAAATACACTAACTGCAGAGTGCAGATACATGAATACAGGCAAAACTATAAAGGATGCAGGTATATCACTATTACACAGCATGACGGGATGCTGTGTCATTAACGGACAATGCATCTAGTCAAAAACAATGTAATTAACACAATGACAAGAACAAACTCACAACAACCAGCCACATATGTATATGACAACAAAGCATGTAGAATAACATAACAACCCAAATAACACGATTCAACAGGCCTCTGCACATTCCAGCAAAACTGGGGCGCTAAAACACGCATTCCGCCGCACACTCAAGAGCTCCATTCAAATATTATCCATTACCACATCATAAAAACGACACAATAGAAAAATGAACACAGTAGTAACGCTACTGCAGATGCAAAAAAAAAGCAGTTCACTTACCAAAGCTGCTGTTCACCATTTAAAGACAAAGTCCATCCTCCTTTCTTTGTTAATAAAGAGTTTAATCTCACGGTTGTTCAGTATATCCGTGCGTTTTAGTTCCAGTAAGAAGTCCTTCTCCATTCATGGACGCTAGTGAAGACAGTCGAGCCTCCCCATTTGTATTTCTTGAATAGGTTTTAATGCGTTCGAGGGCTGAAAATGTCCGCTCCACAGAGGCAGCAGATATTGGGATTGGCCCAACATACCAAAACGCAAAAAATGTCATGTGACGTTAAAACGTCTTGCATATCTTTAAACTTGAACTCTTACTACTACAAAGTTCACAAGCCGCACGTTAATGCTGACGTACTTGTAGGCCAACGAAGCTCTGGCATGTCAAGGAATACGCCCAACATGTCAAACTAAAGATCTAATTGGTTGAAGACTATAACAATTAACAATATCGTCCCCATTCACTTAAACTGCAAAGGGATTCACTGGTAATTCTGAAGGCTTCCGGGCAGATTGATTTACTTACAGACAGCATAGAGGTGAGATCTGATTGGATAAAAGCTCTACTTAAAACAAGATGCGCTAGAAGCAGAGCAACAGAGGAAGACAGTAGCTGTGTAATGAGAGAATAAGCTAATGGTAAAAAATATTTAGAATACATGTACCGTACTTTCCGGACTATAGAGTGCACCAGTATATAGGCCGAACCAGCTGATTTTTAAAAGAAAAAATAATCTGTACATAGATAAGCCGCACTGGTCTATAAGCCGCAGGTGTCCCCGTTGAACAGCAAGATGCTTTCAACAGTACTAAAGTTGTCTTCTATGAACATCATAACATGTTGCTAGCTTCTAAGCTAATTTTAACATTACGGCCAATGGGGAAATGCTAACCGCGATTAGCATTAGCGAATATATAATATATCTTTGTACATCTTTTCATGCAGACATACTTGCATTACAGACTAAGGTCTCTCAAGGCTACCAAACAAAAAACAATGAGGCAATAACTGTTGTTGCTCATAGCTCTGAATAGCTGTTGTGCTAGCAGCAACTGGCCAAGCCAGTTAGCCGTAAATGCTATTCAGAGCTATGAGCTATGAGTTTTTTTTTTACAGTTCTACAAAACTTGTTCTACAAAACATTTATTTCTCTCACTCAAAAACACGCACACAAAAAAACTCTTGAACAAGTTTTGTAGAACAAGTTTTGTAGAACTGGGAAAAAAAACTGAAAAAAAAAAAAAAACGAGTCTGCATTTGGGTCCTTGAACACACCACATCATGAACCGGGGCACATCCGCCCTTGAGCTTGTGTTGTCCTCCTCATTGTGCTGTCCCCTTAATGTCATCGTATCCCAGCCTTTCAGAACCCGTTTGTGAAGGTGGATTCTTTCACACTGTTCCGGGCTGTTAGGATCCACTGGCAGACTTGAGAAAAAGCTGATCTTCTCTGCTCATAGCTCTGAATAGCATTTATGGCTAACTGGCTTGGCCAGTTGCTGCTAGCACAACAGCTATTCAGAGCTATGAGCAACAACAGTTATTGCCTCATTGCTTTTCGTTTGGTAGCCTTGAGAGACCTTAGTCTGTAATGCAAGTATGTCTGCATGAAAAGATGTACAAAGATATATTATATATTCGCTAATGCTAATCACGGTTAGCATTTCCCCATTGGCCGTAATGTTAAAATTAGCTTAGAAGCTAGCGAGTCGGACATGTACTGTTAAAAGCATCTTGCCGTTCAACCTTTTTTGTTAACAGTCCTAGTGAGAGGTGGGTCAAAGGTACTTCATCCATATTGTAGCGACCCTGTCAGTAACAGCTGGTAGCAGAGGGGTTGCTGGTAGCAACTGTTCTGTGTCAGGAGCTAGTAAATGTTGTGTTAGACCGGAACCGGAAGTTGCGGTTGTTGTGGCGGAGAAAAGCTACGGAAAAATCCATATATAAAGCGCACCGGACTATAAGCCGACGCCTCAAACCGTGGGGTAAAAGTAGCGGCTTATAGTCATAAAAGTACGGTAGTGTATTTATGAAAAATAATTTAATTATATAATAGCTATAACTTTGTGATTCTGTCTAGGGCAGCAGAGAAGGCTTTGCTGGCCCTGACGGCCCACCACTGGGATTACTTTAACCAGGCAACAAGCTACAAAAAGGCCCAATAGACGTCAAAGTGCACAGTCTGGGAGGCACACAATGCGAAAGTCAGAAATTGGAGGACAAAGAGATATGTTCCCCGGAGGATGAATTATGATAACTTTGATGATCCCTTAGCTTTTCATCGAGTGCCACCATAGGTCAAAGCTCTAATTTTCCCAATAGTTTTTACTTTCTCACCAAATACCTGCTAAACAAATCACATATGCTCTGCTGCACTTTGCGCTTAGTGCGCTACATGTGCTTAGTGCGGTACACAACATACCTGCTGAACATGAGCATGTTAGTATGCCAACATTAGCATTTAGCTCAAAGCACAGCTGTGCCTAAATGCAGCCTCACAGAGCCACGAGCAGAGTACCAGTGCATCCGAAGTGAGACTCACTTTGGATAGAAGAAATGACAGTCTCCAACTTACATCTTAAAGATATGGACAAAAAGCTAATTTTGTTGGTGGTTAATGTTAGCCAAATTATCCATCACATTTTGATGTATGTAGATGTTTCTGCAGTGACATTGCTCATTCAGTTTAACTTCAAACTTCAAATAGTTTCTCTGCTCATGCTACTGCTACTTAGCATTTACTGTTTACCTGTGATTGTTGCTGAATGTTCAGTAAAGGCTGAATAGGCCCACTTTAATGTTTAAATGTCATTGAAGTCGAGGCAGCTGCGTGCATGACCACTTAGACTTAGCTTGATAGCTGAAATTTCAGAGGTAGCCCTGTGATGTGAAAATGAGTTTGTTTGAGGTGAAAAATGTAGATGTTGGTTGAAGTGAAGAAATGAAGGCACTTCCCTCCCACTCAGTACCACTGAAATGCCTTCGGGCCGTGAGGCTGCCAGCAGGAGCAGACTTGGGGCAGCTCCCAGGTCTAAATATGTGCACGAGTTTGAAGTCGAAGGCTGCTGAAGAAAAGCTCCCTCGGTCAAACTTCTCTGCATAAAAAACAAACAAACTGTGAGCCCTCTCTTCTCTCTTCCCCTCTCCTCACCCTTCCTCTGCTCTTGCACTTTTATCCCATCCTCCTGTGCTCAAAGGCAGCAGCACGCCCATTACCATTTAACTATACACAGTTAATGATGCCGTCCTCCTGTAAGTTTAATCTCCTGCTTGTTTCATGAGCAGGTTGTGTAGCGACTGATCTGCGACACAATAGACTTTGAGGAGGAAACTCACACACACACACAAAACACAGTTTTGACAAGAGTCTTATTAAATAGCCTTGTAAAATTATCTCTAAACCCTCCCTGTCCTGCTTTCAAACTGCTTCCATCGGGTACAAACTGCTTCCATTCAGTGAATCTTCACAACTGAGGAAATAAGGAGGGTGAGGAGTGAGAAAGCGTTTTATGTCTACACTTAGCCTTAATTCATTAGGTCTGTGAATGCACTGTGAATGTCGGTCACTGCACTATAATTGTCGGCGTAATTGGGACAAATAAAGCAATGCTGAATCATGAAACATGCACACGCATGGGCGCACAAAACGGGCACCAGAGTGGGCTCCCTGCTGACAGACACCGAAGGCCATATAATAGTCTCAGAAGAAAACAGACAACAAGGACGTCGGCTACTATGAGAGGTACGAGAGAGACAGATTGGAAAGTGGCAGACGCCGACAAGAGGGAGGGAAAAAACCCTAACAAAAGCTCTGTAGAGTGAGACTCACATCAGAGTGTCCATGGCAGTGACTGCAAAAAGACCTTCACCAATTAGACACCAGTCTACTGAGAAATGCAGACACGCACACACACAGGACCCTGTCATTACCCCCAACCTCCTCCCAGGCCTCTATCTTGTCCAACTCAATCACAGCAGAAAATGCAAGACTCATTCTCTGAAACTGTCATAATGCACCCCAAGTGAGAAACGCTGCCTAAATGGGTCCAAAATGACTGAGCAATTTCTACTGAATATCATGGTTAGAATTTGAATGAAGGTTAGTTTTGCCCCTCTCTCAGTAATATTGATGGCCGGTAAGAGAAATGTGAATTTCGTCTTATTTTTTTGTTTCTTTTTGCAAAAATTCAGCAGCAGATTTAATAGATGTCGGCCACAGGCAAACTCAGACATGTGGTGTCCATCGGCCTTATTTACACCTTATTTCTTTTCGAAATGTTCACATTGGCATATTGGTTAAGGTGATGTGGGGTTACTTCTAATAATAATAAGTCCTGTATTCGGAATTTTACTTAGTACAAAAGTATTATATATCCTTAATATAGCCTGTTAAGGTGTAGGTCATTTTCAATACGTTATATACTGCTGGATAATTACATTTCATTCTAAGGCATCATTTATTTGTTAACATTTTTGTGTGAGTAAAATCTGAATCTGCAAAGTAGCCAGTCACCAGCTGTCGGCTATATATGTAGTAGAATAACAAGTACAGTGTGTCCCTTTGGAAAAGAATGGACTGATTCAGTCCTAGCATAAGTAGTGGTAGAAGTCTACAGTTACATAAAGTGTAAGTAAAGTACCTCAAAACAGCAATTAAGCACAACACTTGAGTAAATGGACTAGCTACAACCTTTAAATGCTGCTAAGATAGCATTAGTTTATGCAGAAGTCAATATGAATCAGAGTGCAACTTTTTAAATAATACAGATGAACTTTAATTTAAAGTTGTGCTCCTTAAGATTTCAGATTTCCTGGTTGATTTGCTGACATCCGTGGTTAATGGTGGTAACAGGGAATCAGTTCACATTAACTGCTAACCGTGGTGAGAAACACATTGTGTTTCCTGTGGCTGCTTCACAATAGAAGAGCTGTTCACAAGAACCCAGTTGTGTGCGAGCCAAACACTACAGTCGGAAATGTTCAGATCAGTAGTAACTTAATACAGCTCCGACACGACTGTGAAAGAATGAACAACAACCAGAGAGGCTGATATTAAGCAACATTTTCAATTCCAACTTGGGTCCAGCACAGGAATAACGGACTCCACCACTAACAATGGAAACAGCTTTTTACAGCGAGGTAATTACAGGATGAAATACACAACAGCTTCAACTAAAAATGCAAGAAAATCGGATTAGGTCTTAAAAAATGCATTTACACAACATTACATTACAGTCATTTAGCAGACGCTTTTATCCAAAGCGACTTACAATAAGTGTATTCAACATCGGTATTCAAGACAACTACTACCAGAAGTCATAAGTACATTTTTTTAAAACAAGCATCTAAGAGCAAACATTTCCGATGTTCAACCGGCATGGCTTTTATTGTGAAGCAATGACAGGAAGCACAATGGTATTTGTCAAGGTTACCGCTGAACGCGATCATTCATCAAAAAATGTGTCTGGGCCCCAGGCAAGTTGCCTTTTGCATTCCATTTTGTTTTTCTGACTCTATATTTCCTGGCTTGATCCCACGGCTTTTTTTTTTCTTGTGAAACAATTTTCAAAACTTCTCCTCTCGTCCCATCCTGAGTAAATTCGAGAGACTATTTCTGTCTGCGCTTCAGGGTCTTTAATAGCAGCTGATATCTGCCATCTTGTCAGCCTTTTTGTCACACCATTGTTTTCTTTGTCGCTCCCAGTAATCCACATCAAAAAAGAAAGCCCTCCAAGCATCTTGTCATTACTCTGCTTGTCACGCACAGCTTCAGAATCCGTTTGATTCTTCCGTGTCGCTCATTTGTACCATACGCCGCTTCGCCGAATTGGACACTTCAATCCATTAGGCTGTTTACAAGTGTAAAGTTTTTCTGTTTGCTTTATTCAAAGTGGTGCCACAAATTGAATATATTTGACTCCTTCAAACAGAAGAGGGTGCTGACAAAATTATCAAGGAATTCAGTGTGAAAAGAGGTCTTATAAACACACCAATCAATGCTCGTCATTGACTCTTCAAAGAACCGGGGGTAATGTTTGACGGGGCTGGAGACGGGGAATGTTAACAAAAAAAAAGGAAGTTCGATGGCATGAATGTGACTTGATTCATATTTGTGTTTGTATCCAAATGACACATATGCTGTTTTAGCTTGCGTATGTGTGTTTTGCTACCTCGTGTTTTGTCCGCATTGCTCTCTGTCACAATCAAACAGCCCTGTCCAATTCCTTCTCCTGCAGGTTCAGGCCGTCTGTTACACCATTTCTCCACGTAATCTTTGCCTCCCTTTATTCTCTGTCGCTCCCCTCGTCCCCTCATCTCCTCCCCCCTGTGTTTCTCTCCAAAGGGCTTGTGACAGCTGTAAAACCTTGTATCAAGGTGTTGACCTACGGTGTGCTGCCCCATCCTCCCCCTCATCCCTCCCTCACTGATTCACCCTTTCGACACTTTGCTGAAGTGTAAGCCCCCCCCCCCCCCCACACACACACACACACACACATGCTCAGCTCCACTGACCAGCTCTGCCACTGCAACGTAGCTATCTGCAGCTGATGCTGTGGAGCTGATAACAGTCTTTTTTATCTGTCGCTTAGCAGCACAAAGGGACCTGGGCATTGATCAAATGCCAGCAGACTGATGGCTGCTCAACAGGCTGCATTTTTTTTTACACCCGCGACACTGCCTGGGGGACGGAGGGAGGAAAGGAGAAGGAGGATTCAGCTAAACTCACTCCATGGTAATAAAGAGAAAATAGCACAAAATGCTTGCTGTTCTGTTGAGCGCTCTGCAAAATGAGAAGAGAACGATATGAGACTGTCTGGTGGACGTTAGACAGGTAGAGGCTGTTGTTGTTCTGCAGCAGGAGTATTTGAGTCAGCCCCAAAACAGGCCACCAGCACATATGTTTGGTAACAAGCAACAATAACCTGTAGCCATGTTCATGTCCAACATTATTTTAGCATTTTATTTTAGATCGACATATTTGTGCACATTATGATTTACTTCATATTCATGAAGTACAAGATGACTTTGCATAATCATTTTCTAATCACGTAAGTTCGGCCTTTTTTCAAATACATTCTCAATGCGCCACAATGTGCTCATCCCTAAAATACAAGTGAAAATCAAAGCAAGAAAATAAATCCTGTTAGCTATCTCTCACCAAACAGCAACCGAGAGCTGTTCGACTCGCCCTCCACAGACCTTTGAAGGAAATTGTAACTGCATGACATTTTTTCAAGTGCACTCATAAGTGCTAAGTGGCCATTTTGAGAAATAACTAAATCACTGTGAAAAAACATACGGTTTGTTTTAAATAGATTTAGTTTGTTCGCCCCTATGACTGGCAATTATTTATCTTTCATTATTTCTGAACACATTTTTGAAGAGTGTGATTTAAATGGATACACACTGACTCGAAAATCATGAGTGCGTTACATCATACTTGAAAGACATGTTTTGTTCAAGCTGATCATACTCATAATCATTTGCACAACATGGCGCTGACTCATGCATCCTGTAAAGTCCATGAGGGTTTAGGGCTGTCCCACTGTCAAATCATCCAGTGATTGAGGCTCTCTCTCAGACGTTCTGAGCCATTTATGAACCCTTTCCGTAAGTCTGCGTTTCTGCACACTTTGCTTCAGGGAATTACCCACAATTCATAGCAATGTGACTTTAAACACTGGGTCACCTGTGGAAGCCTCAGACGTAAAACAAATCACAGCACATGGGTGTTCATCCTGGCATATTAAATTTGCTCATACATAAAAACACATGAAATCAAAGGAATGGAGGCAGCGATTATGTCACTCAGATATATTCATCAAACATTTCCTTTTGTCATTAAAGCTGTTTTGATGAAAACAAGTAAATATATTATTTATGATTATTAACTGTTCACAGAATTCTTGGTTCGGTTGAATATGACACAGTGGTGCCACGGTTCAGTAAGTTTTCAATAGAGAAATGCCAGAGAAATTCCCTTGATTTTAAAATAGTTTTATATATTTAAAACTAACTTAAAGTTCTTCTTGACTTTGAACAATGATGGATTCATTTGTGTACAGGAAGCTTCAGTAACTCCCGTTTTGTCTTCAACACGTGGGCTGCTGTTGTGCTTCAGTGAAAGAAGGTCACAATCTCTCTGATCTTTGATTAATGACATCGGCACCGCATCCTATTTGTGGCGCTATAGTCCAGCAGCTCCAACAGCATTAACTGTATTCCTGGCATTGTCAGTAGTCACAGCAATAGTTACATCGCTCCAACTTCCACTCCTTCTGTCACCTCTTGGGCCAAATCCTCGCTGGTGAGACTCTCAAGGGGGCGTGTCTGAAGAACATGGCTTTTCATCTCCCAATTAGCGGAGAGGTGATGTATCGTTACAGTCAGGTAGCTTTGTGTAGCCCTTGATGTCCGGCCGTCTGAGCTTTGGACATTTGATTCTCTCTTTGGGATTTAGTTTTCTTACAACACAGGAATTCCTGTCTGGCTGACATGGGCTTGTGAAGGAGTAGTGTCACGTGTCTCAATAGCATTAAGCATGTTCCTAAAGCCTGCCTTTCATATCTGCCGCTATAAATGCACCAATGGTCGTGGCGATTGCTTTAGCCCTGTTTGAATCAGCACGCTGCCCGTTACGTCGTGTGGGTTGCCTTGTTGAGTGCAGTGGCTCCACCGAGAACATTGTATTTCACACAATTCAAGCTGTATTTCATTTTCCAAATGCAATCATGATATTCCAATGAATTGTTGGGTTTATTATGTGTTCCAAACCGAACGCCTCGTACCAAACTGTTCAATACAAATACGTGTATTGTTACACCCCTACTCGAGAGGCAAGAACCTGGAAGACGTTCAAATCAGGGAGCAAAACATATCAAATAAATACCCACGATTGTACATAACATTGTAACGTGATATGTTGCAGCAAAGTGCTGTCCCATTAGTATTTACACTATGTCAAGCCCTCACAGGGGACGTCAGTAAGTCCCTGAGGGTTCAGGGTTTACGGTTTCAGGGAGGACACTGGGATCAGCCCTCAGACACTTCTTACACCAACAGGAAGGGACCTCCAACAACTGCAGTAACTGAAAGACAATGAAACAAATGACTAACCAAACAATTGCATGTGTAACCTTACAATGTCAAAATGTTTGCTCAAAATCTCAATGTAAGGTTAAAAGCAAACAAACAGATTCCAAATCAAACCAAACGGTGTGCTAATTGTTTGGGTGTAGTTGACTGCAAATTAAATTAACCCAGGAAGCAAACTAATGAGGTGATAGCATGTGTATTGGAATAATATTACTGTGACTGTGGCCATCACAGTGTTCATAAAAGCATTCCATCTCCAGTCACCTGAACATTAAGAGTTGAACACCTTGTATGTTATTAAACATCATTCTGACATCTGGATACCTGGCTGTTAGCTTGTTCTAACTATCATTACAGGGAGTCGCCTGTGCATTCACGTGTCTGTCAGTATACTCTGCAAACACAATATTAAAATCCTGTTGCAACTGATGTCATGTGGCACATCAGGTCCTCTTTGGGATCCACATGAAATTGTGAATTTTTCTGAAACCGCACGCCACTTCTCTGAACAAAGCCAGACATGTGGGAGATCCCTGCAGCAGTCTCAGCTAAGAATAGAGATACATAATGGCATTTTAATTTGGTGCTGCTAACAAACCCGCTGCTTCCATCCGCTCTCTTTTGTGCAAACTACCAAAGCCTCAACATGGCTGCTTTCAGAACTAAACACAGGGTGTCAAATGGGAAATAAGCGAGAGTAGCGTTACTTTCTGCCAACACTGACAAGAGCCACCTTTGGATTGTTTTCAGGCTGATGCTCAAGAATACTCATGTCAGCATTTAATTATGGTGGAATTGAAGCACTTCATTTGTTTCTTGGTGTATCTTTCTGCAAACGAGGCTGCTCGCTGCCTCGAGCATTCTGACGTTCTTCTGACATTTTGAACTAATCGAGGATTCTGTCTTGGAAGGGTCACTTGCCCCAGACCTCTATGGCCATGCAGATGGTTCTGGTTTTTATCTGCAGAGGTTTGGTACGTCAGTCTGGGAGTTTTGTGCAGCCACCTCCCCAATACAATGGGGGTGAAATTGAATCAAAAGGATTATTTTTTCAAAGCTCTGAGCAGCTCAAACAAAATCCCATTTAACTCAATCAGGGTGGCGGCAGAAGTTTTAGAATTGGATTTCACAAAACCCAAACTGAATGGCTAGATATCACAAGATATAGATAGAGAAGTGTCTAGGCATTTTACTTGATTTCATGTTTGACCTGAGTTAAAAGAATACTTCACCCCAAAAATTACCATTTGTATCAATTACTCACCCCGTGTCACCTTGAATTCTTGAATAAATTTAGCTTTCTTGCACGCCTCCTCGGTAAACAAAGAACCAAAAAGCTCAACTCGTGCAGTATAATCCAAGTCGTATACTCAGCACTTCACAACCAAGTATCTTTGCTAAAACCTTAATATTGTGTTTGTGAATGGATTTTTTTATCCTGTTTTTGATTATTTGTTCATTGTGGAGGCTCAGGAATTCAAGGTAAAACTGGGTGATTAATTGATGTCAAAATTGTCATTTTATGGGTGAAGTATTACTTTAAATCTGCTTCAATCAATGTTTTAATATTGATAGTAAATGAAAGGAATATGTTACTTACTGTGGTGGGACATCACTTGTCAATCAAACAGTTGTTGGCCAGTACCGTGATCTCGAGAGCATGTCCTCGGTGTTATGTGGTAGTGTAGTTAGTGGACCCAAACGCACGCACACAGCAGGTTTACTCCAGCCAAGACTTTATTGAACGGTGCAGGCGGAGTCACAGAATGAACCAACAAAAAACAAAGACTAACTGTCCAGCAAACTAAAGTCACTCCTATAATCTCCACCGGAGTCGGGAGGGAAGCTCAACCGAGGCCGGGACAGGTAGCCTCGGGAGTCGGGAGGGAAACTCGACCGCACTCAAAACTGAAGGAACAGAAAACAAACCGGTAACGATCTTCACTGAATCAGTGTTCAGACTTACGTGACCGGACTGACAACGCGCCGGAGGACAGCTGGGGTATTTAAGTCCGTCGGAGATGATCACTGGAATTCCCCACAGCTGAGCCTGGGGAGAGGGGCGTGGTTGGAGATGGAACTCGGGGGTGGAAACTATAGGCTGACACAAAAACAAAACATAAGCGCATGGCCTTCAAACAACAACACTGACGGGGGGAAAAACAGAGGAGCACACACTAGGTCAGACCGAGATCCTAACAGTACCCCCCCCCCCCCTCAACGGGAGCCTCTTGGCGAACCGCCTGGTTTACCGGGGTTCTGTCGGTGGTCGTCGCTTATGAGCCCCGGATCAAAGATCCTGGATCGTGGCACCCAGCACCGCTCCTCTGGTCCATAACCCTCCCAGTCCACCAGGTACTGAAACCCCCTACCTCGACGCCGGACATCCAGGAGGCGATTGACCGTGTAGACGGGGCCCCCCTCGATGAGTCGGGGGGGGGGGTGGAGGGAGTGCTGGCGGAGGATTTAGGGACTGGAGACAAAGGCTTGAGGAGGGAATCCCGAGGAGACTGGCCGTGGCGCCGAGGGTGTGACAGAATGCCTTCCATAACTGGGATGACAACTGCGGGCCACGGTCCGAGACTATGTCCGCAGGAATGCCATGAAGCCTAATGACGTGTTGGGCTAGTAGGTCAGCGGTCTCATGGGCCGATGGAAGCTTGGGCAGGGGAATGAAGTGGGCCGCCTTTGAGAACCAGCCTACCACAGTCAGAATGATGGTGTAACCCCATGGGGGGTCGGTGCGAGGCCTTGTTCCGGGCGCACGTAGTGCAGGCCCGCACATACGTAGGGGTCTCCTCTTCGAGGGACGGCCACCAAAAGGTGCGGCAGAGCCAGTCTATAGTCCGCCGGATGCCGGGGTGACCAGAGAGACGCGAGTCGTGGGCCCACCGCAGGACTTGGGAGCGGACGGACAGAGGGACAAACAGATGATTCGGAGGGCCCCCTCCGGGGTCAGGTTGAGCATGCTGGGCCTCACGTACCACCCTCTCGATCTCCCAGGTGACAGCACGTATGCAGCAGGCAGGATGGTGTCTGGAGTAGAGTTCCCCTCTTCCGGGGAAAACTGACGGGAGAGTGCATCCGGCTTGGTGTTCTTGTGACCTGGCCGATAGGTGATGGTGAAATTGAAGCGGGTGAAGAACAAAGCCCAACGGGCCTGGCGAGAATTGAGGCGTCTCGCCGTGTGGATATACTCCAGATTTCGGTGGTCGGTCCAAATGATTAAGGGGACCACCGATCCCTCTAGCCAGTGCCTCCACTCCTCCAAGGCTAACTTGACAGCCAACAGCTGTCGGTTGCCTACGTCGTAGTTTCTCTCAGCAGGGGAAAGTCAACGGGAGAAGAAAGCACAATGATGGAGCTTAGAGTCGGAAACTGCCCGCTGAGACAGTACGGCTCCGACTCCGGTGTCGGAGGCGTCCACCTCGACGACAAACTGGCGTGTCTCGTCTGGGTGGACCAGGATTGGAACCGAGGCGAACCGCTCCTTGAGAGCAGAAAAAGCCCTGTCGGCCTCTGGGGTCCATGAAAACAACACCTTGGAGGAGGTGAGTCGCGTCAGTGGTTCTGCCATTCGACTGTAGTCCCGGATGAACCGTCTGTAGAAATTATCGAACTCCAGAAACTGCTGGAGCTTCTTTCGTGAGGCGGGCACCGGCCACTCCGTTACGGCTTTAACCTTCTCAGGGTCCTTTCTCACCTGACCCTCCCCAATGAAGACGCCCAGGAACTGCACAGAGGAGACGTGGAACTCTCACTTCTCAGCCTTAACGAAGAGCTGATTCTCAAACAGTCGTTGCAGCACCTGGCGGACATGGTTAGTGTGCTCCTGGGGATTCGGGGAGAAGATGAGACTGTCGTCAATATACACAAACACGAAACGGTTGAGGAAGTCGCGGAGGACGTCATTAACCAGTGCTTGAAAGACTGCAGGGGCATTGGTCAATCCAAACGGCATCACAAGGTATTCAAAGTGTCCCATGGGTGTGTTAAAGGAAGTCTTCCACTCGTCTCCCTCGCGAATTCGGACCAGATGATACGCGTTGCGTAGGTCCAGCTTGGTGAATATCTTAGCTCCAGCTAAGGATTCGAAAACAGAAGAGATGAGTGGCAAAGGATATTTATTCTTGATAGTAATTTGATTCAAACCTCTGAAATCGATGCAGGGACGGAGGCTCTTGTCCTTCTTGGAGACAAAGAAGAAACCCGCTCCCACAGGCGAAGATGAGGGACGTATGATTCCTGCGGCGACTGACTCCGTTATATATTTCTCCATAGACTCGCGTTCTGGCCGGGAGAGATTATATAGCAGACTAGTGGGAAGTGGGGTGCCCGGGAGCAGGTCAATAGCACAATCGTAGGGGCGATGAGGGGGGAGTGAAAGAGCCCGCTCCTTGCTGAATGCCTCTCCTAAATCCAAATATTCCCGGGGCACGGCGGAGAGGCTAGGACAGGTGTCAGGTCTGCTGGTGAGAGGAGCTTGCCGGGGGACCGCAGATCTGAGGAAGCGAGAGTGACAGGTGGAGCTCCAGCCGGTGATCTTACCCCCAGCCCAATCGATTTGTGGATTATGATCCTTAAGCCAGGGAAGTCCCAGGACCAGGGGTGTCTGAGGGGTAGGAAACACGTAGAACCGGGTCTTCTGGCTGTGATTACCGGACACGAGCAGGGAAATTGGCTGAGTCTGGTGTGTTATCTCTGCCAGTGAACTGCCATCCAGTGCGCTCACTCGCTGAGCACACTCTAGCGCTTCTATGGGAATCCCATTACTCCTAATAAACTCATTGTCCAAAAAGTTCTCTTCAGCCCCTGAATCAATGAGTTCCGACAGGTGCACAGGCCCAGAAGATAAACTCAGGGTGGCAGGAAACAGTGCACGAGGCTTAGAATGGGGAATTCTCTGAATCGCTCGCCAGCATCCCCACTCTTACTGGCGAGCTCGCTCTTTTGGTCGAACAGAGCAGACGGCCATGCGGTGTCCCGACTCACCACAGTAAAGACAGCTTCCTGAGAGGATGCGTCGCTCTCTCTCCTCCGGAGAGAGATGAGTCCCCCCGAGCTGCATCGGCTCCTCCGGCTCGAAAGGGGGAGGGGCCGAGGTAGGAGAACGGGAGCGCGCAGAGCTGTACCGTCAGGACGGGCTCTGGAACTGAAGGCTGGGGCGGGAAGCCAACTGACGCACCGGATTGGAAGGCCGGAAGTTCCTCTCCCGGCGGCGTTCCCGGATACTGTTATCCATATTGATCGACAGAGTGAAGAGCTCCTCTAATGACTCTGGCTCCTCCCGGACTGCGAGCTCATCCTTGAACAGATCCGAAAGGCTGTGGCGATATATCCCCTTAAGCGCCTCCTTGTCCCAACCGGACTCCGTGGCCAGAATCTGGAAGCCCACAGTGTACTCCGCTGCGCTGGTGGAACCCTGACAAAGACTGAGCAGGCGCTGAACAACGTCCCTGGTGTAAACCGGGTGGTCGAATACCCTCCTGAATTCCTCAGAGAAGAGCTCGTAGGGGATCCGGTTTGGGCTGCGCCTGTTGAGCCAAGCCTCCGCCCAGACCAGCGCCTTGCCGCGCAGCAACCCCACCGTAAAGGCCACCTTTGCATTGCCGGTTAAAAACAAATCCACACTGGGGCATGAACCCTCTACATTCCCCAGACGGTCCATTATAGGGCACCGGTGAGGGAACAAAGGACTCACGGATGCTGGATGCGTCCTCAGGGACCGGCTCCGAGGGAGGAGAATGGCGTAGCGTGAAGTCCTGCAGCAGGCCTCCTATCTCCGCTACCTGGGCCCCGATAGATCGCTGCGAGTCCGCTAGGTCCCGCAGAACCTGATGGTGTTGCCCGAGGAGCGCGCCCTGGTTGGCCATCGCCCTCTGCAGCTGATCCGCAGAAAGAAATTCTGCTGCGGCGGCTGGGTCCGACATGGTCAGTCCGTTCTGTTATGTGGTAGTGTAGTTAGTGGACCCAAACGCACACAGCAGGTTTACTCCAGCCAAGACTTTATTTAACGGTGCAGGAGGAGTCACAGAATGAACCAACAAAAAACAAAGACTAACTGTCCAGCAAACTAAAGTCACTCCTATAATCTCCACCGGAGTCTGGAGGGAAGCTCAACCGAGGCCGGGACAGGTAGCCTCCGGAGTCGGGAGGGAAACTCGACCGCACTCAAAACTGAAGGAACCGAAAACAAACAGGTAACGATCTTCACTGAATCGGTGTTCAGACTTACGTGACCAGACTTGTAACCGGACGGACTGACAACGCGCCGGAGGACAGCTGGGGTATTTAAGTCCGTCGGAGATGATCACTGGAATTCCCCACAGCTGAGCCTGGGGAGAGGGGCGTGGTTGGAGATGGAACTCGGGGGTGGAAACTATAGGCTGACACAAAAACAAAACATAAGTACATGGCCTTCAAACAACAACACTGACGGGGAAAAACAGAGGAGCACACACTAGGTCAGACCGAGATCCTAACACTCGGGCTGTC
The DNA here is from genome assembly GCF_949748355.1 of Melanostigma gelatinosum. Lineage (NCBI taxonomy): Eukaryota > Metazoa > Chordata > Actinopteri > Perciformes > Zoarcidae > Melanostigma > Melanostigma gelatinosum. The sequence continues at coordinate 4,933,274 of NC_136635.1, read as the reverse complement.
TGTTTCTGTTAGATGGAGCTCTGTTCAATTTTACACTACTTCTATTTGTATGTGTATATGTGTGTATATATGTATGTATGTATGTATGTATGTGTTTATATATACACACACGTGTGTGTATGTCTATAGAGATAGAGATATACATACTGATAGAGCTGTAATTTCCTGACATTGTCTTGGCCGTGGTTACAAAGACTCTGCACACATTCTCACAATCAGTCATTATTTGTATTTCTACCTTGGATTCAGTGCTCTTCTAACAGTCACACGGCAGCTGTGAATGTTTTTCTTGCTTTTTCTTCTCCACCACTCGTCTTGCCATGGTGGTGATATAGCACACATTCATGCAGCCGTGTTCCGATACACACTGTCACACACTCCATACGCATATTTACTGGAGGCGTAACGGTACGCGTATTCGTATTGAACCGTTCGGTACGAGGCTCACGGTTCGGTACGCATGACGAACCGAATACATTTGAAAAAAAACAAAAAAAAACCTTTAAAACCTTTATTTAACCAGGTAGTCCCATTGAGATTAAAAATCTCTTTTGCAAGATGTAAGTAACAATACAAGATGTAAGCAAGATGTAAGTAACAATACTACATAACATTAAGGAGCAGTTTTTGTTTTTTATGCTTATGTGTTGCTAAGAAGACCCCAAAAGATGGGTCACTCAGGTATAATTCCATTGTTGTTCAAAGTCAAAGAATAACTTCATGATGTTAGTTGTAATGAATAAATATATTTTAAAATCAAGTACATTTCTCTGGCATTTATAGTTTTCTACTGTACCGAAACGTACCGAACCGTGGCTCCACTGTATCGTACCGAACCGAGCCGTGAATTTTGTGAACCGTTACACCCCTAATATTTACCCAACATTATTTTCTCTGACGTGAATCAGAACATGCCAATATGCGTTTAAGCAGGGGTCAGTAGGTTACAGCAGAGCTAAAAAAAAATGCTCCTATTGACCTGGTATTATATCAACACATCCCCCTTCTCATCCTGAATGCTCTCCCTCCCTCCCTCCTGTTCCAACGTATATCCATCTATCTTTTGATGGCCCCTTCCTTTTTTCAGCAAAAGTGACAATGGGCCTCGTTTGTCATACCATCATTGACACCACTGTAAATCTAAGCTCTGAGAAGACTGGGAAAAACTTGTCTCAGCTGATTTATGAAACCTCCCTAACTATTGATACAAGTGCAAAATCCAATGTGAAGGGTAGCCTCGTGACATTTGTCAAGAGCCATGCAGTGGATACAGTCTGCATGGCGTTTCCCAGTGAAAGAGAAATAGGCCATCTTTGTTGTTTGTGAGGCTCAGGCTGAGCCTCTCCTTTGAAATAGTTTAGTTAATTCACCAAGGGCTATTCTATTCAAAGGTGATACGCGCCGTGACAGGAAAATACTACCTCCAAATACAAATGTGTGAAGCTGAAGGTGGACATTTCCTGCATAAAGACAAGGTTCAGCTACTATTTAGTTCATAGCTTGCTAATATTTTCCACATTCAGATTTAATTCAAGGTTGGACGCGAACAGTACCATCAACATTCAAACGATTCATTTTATGGATGCCTCCCTCTCACTCTGACTTTTCCCGAAATGAAAGGTAAAAATAACATAAGGAGATGTACCCACTTGCCTTCCTGAGTATTCAGCTATCATTGCTAATTCCAGAATGTTGCAGCCACTTCAGGCTGCTGCTGCTCTCATTCCACTCGTGGCTCTTATGGGCTTTTTTCATGGAACTTCAAGGAGGCTTTTCTGGCTTTTCGGTAGCACACAGGTGCAAAGACAAAGAGCAATTATTCCAACCTTTTCACAAAAAGCCACGTTGAGACGTGGGTTGTGGAAACAGGCTGTGTAATTTTCTGCCCCCCCAAATAAAGAATGCATCTCAAACCATGAGAGGCTCGAGGCCCCGTGAGGACACAAAAGTGTAGGTTCAGTCGACGCCTTATTTTCAGATAAAATGCTCTTGAGTCTCCATTTGAGGCAGCATCGTCAATGGAATATATAGTGTAAAGCTATTGCTGGAATAAATTACACTTTTTTGTGCAATTGTTTTTCCATTGCAGATATGATTTTTTTGTGCAGACTTTGAAACAATTTGTCTGTATTAAAATAGCATATTTCTGACTAATATGCAACAAGGAAGTTGTTAAAAATAGATTATTTTCAGTATTAAGTTGATATTTAATTGTTAATAGTGAAGTTAACTCATGTTGAATCAACATTACTTTCATCTAAAGTTTGGGTATATTTTAAAAAAAAGTTGAATTTAAATTTGACTTCCCACGTCATTCAGCAGCTGTATACAACATAGTAATGGGAGCAAATCTCCCTGTGATGTCTGGGAGGCCTTCAAGTTAGCAAAACGTTTGAGTGTCTGATTGACCCATTCCACTACAATGCAAACCTCATTGGGTCTGCCGGCGTTATCGAACAGCTGATTGACTTCAGAACTGATCGAACGTGACAAGGAGTTTTGGTTTGGAGCAAGAGGCAATTACTCAAAGGTGACACGGTGCATTTTCAAACGTTGTTTCCAAATCAAAGTAGCTTTCCAGGCTAGATGCTCAATCCCAACTACATCCGTTGATTTGGCACTGCAGGCTGCCACATGACACGCAAGCACAACCATCTCGTTAGACATGCCGGGTACAGATGAGCATCAGCTTCAACATAATGCACTTTCGGACTCAGTACGAAAAAGTAAAAAAACATTTGTTTTTACTTTTTTAATATTCTCAGTCAATGGAAACATATCCAATTGCAAAAAAAAGGAATAAAAAGTTGCAAGTAGCTGGATTTGCAAATGTGTTCAGCGCTGAAAAATTGGGGCCCTGAACCAGAAAAGGCTGTGAACCTCTGGCTTATGATCTGAATTTGACATGCCTAGCAACAGGAGTAGCAACTACACCAGTACCCGGAATCTGAATTCCTGAGGCTTCTTTTTATATTTGTGGCAAGAAACAAAAAGTGGGTAAAGCTACCAGTTTCTTTTTTACATCTGGAACATATAATGAGGAGAAGGCTGTCTGAAACCTACTGCACTGACTCCAGGGCATACAAGCATAGGGAGTATCCAAGGGTACATCTCTAGAATTGTGTTATAATAGACTGGATGATAAATACATTGATAAGAATAAGAAAAAAAAGCTTAAAATAAGTTAGGGCTAGGCCATTGCTTCAATTTAAAGAGGAAATATATATGGTATGAAATATTCAGTGAAGTTCTACAATTACAATGCAACCACAGACAATTAGCCCAAATGTAGGTGGGAAGAAGATTCTAGTCTCCAAAAGTCTGTTATCTGTTTTTTTGCCAGCGTTTGACAAACTGTAACAAAAGTGAGGCCTCCAAACAAAACTTCCCTCACAGCTGTGCTGTCTACTGTTTCTGCATTAGAACAAAGAAAAGACTCTTCTCTCCCTTGACTTGTTGGAGGCAGCAGGATGAGAAAATTAAAAAAAGAAAAAAAAATGGCAGCGACACTTGTAGCTCTGCGCTATCGTACCAGCTGAATAACTAATCTGCATCTGCCTGCTGATTTCAACAAGGCTACATCCCTGATACTCCCAAATAGGGCTGAGGTGATGCTAGGTTGGAAGATGACTTGCCTTGCAATCAGTGCCCAGCAGCACATGGAGAGCTGCTGTAATTAAGGAGCAGTGTCCCCCATGAATCGCATCCGTGAAGCAGAACTTTAATTCCCCACTAATTGAGGCCAACGCGGGGAGGGCGGAGGGAGGGGCGAGGCATTTGAGGCTCCTGCCGGGTGGACCGACCACTGAGTTAGATGATTAGCCGAGGTGTAGCAAAGGTAACAAGGAAACTGAACGTCGCCAGCACAGCCAGACGCACCTGCCCACCTCTCCCTGCCTCCCTGCTCACACCCCACTGCTCTCCGAAGGAAACCCGACCCCGAGTGGAAGCAAACTTTCCCATTTTCAGCTCCACTTTAGCGGCAGCTGTTTTCTCTGCTGGTGGGAGAGGAGGGAGGGGGAAGAGTAGTAGGCGGTTTGATTGATTTGCTTCATTTGGATTCGTAGCTTTTGCTGTTGTGATTGCTGGAGACTGAGGTTCATACAAACTCCCGAGAGAAGAAAAAAAGAGGTGGGGATATATTTAGAGAATGCTCCAGTTGCTACAAGTGCTACGCCTAATAAAGGGAATCATTTGTAAAAAATGGGATCTAATTATCCTGCTGTTATCAAGAGTTCCATGGACGTTTTAAGCTTATCATATTTACTGTTTAACTTCACTGCAAACAAACTAAAACGAAGGTGAGGTGAGCCGTCAGATCCGCTGACTCTGGCTTCAGGTGACAGTTGTTTTGTATCCCTAATGGTGCCGTTCACCGTTTTGGCTGCATGAGATGGCTCCTCCACTTTCATGTGTGTACTTCACCAGAGGCACCGGGTAAAAAAGCAGTGAGGAAGTGGCTGTAAGGCACATTGTCACAGAAATCTGTTAGAATCCTCACTCTCTCTCACTCTGTCTCTGTCTGTCTGTCTCTCTCTCTCTTTGTCTGTGTATATATATATATATATATATATATATATATATATATATATATATATATCTTTACATTTCAGAGCAGTCTCTGACAGCCGACTGAGATCCACCTGCAATTGTCACTATTGTCTTAGGAAACGTTGAACTCCTGCATGCACATGCAATAAAAACCAGCTCATGCACACACATGCACAGTGTTAACTGCAGTAAAGTGCTTCTGCTTGTGCCGTTTGAGACGTCACTAAACAACAGCGTCAATGCTTTTTTTTTGTGCTAATTTACTGCCTTACTGTACACCAGGCGGCATACAGATGGACTCCTTTGGCGCCTTTTTGAAACCAGTTTTTCTGAAGCGTCCTGTAAACATTGTAGATTCTTTCTGTTTTTGAAAGGCCCCGCACAGAGCCAAGTTAGTTAGGAAATGTGAGGCAGAGGTAGGATGAAGCGCATCGGCAAATTTGACTTTGTCTAAACTTGCCTCGGCTCATGGGATGACTTTGAGATTGTTATCAAGTTATTCTGATCCATTAAGCTGATCTGAGCTGTGGAAAGATCAACTTTACACAGCAGCGATGGAGAATTTGTCCTTTCAGAGCGATTCAGAACATCTTTCCGTCGAGTTGAAATAGCAGCAGCTAAAGCGAATCTCCCTCTGAAATGACTTCAGAGACATTTTGTTCAAGCACAGGGCCTTTCACTTTCAAAATGCAATCCGTTCAGTCTCATAAAGGCCTCAATTAGATGAAGGCTACCCTGATGTGGGGGGGCTCTTCATCTGCTACTGTATGTGTGCCACTCAATACAACAGAACATATCGTGGGAGGTCAAGTAATGGGGAGTGCTAGCCAGCGGTGGGAAGTGCCGTCATTATGTTTGAGGACGACGGCAACTAAAGTGTGTCTGAAGATAATTGTGCTGTAATGTGACCACTGCTGTGTCCTTGTTTGAAGCACTAGCACTAGCTTCCCTGCTTCCACTTTTGTTGCTTGCCTTGCACAAAAGAAGTACGAGTTAATTGGTAGTAGTTCTGACCTTGTTTCTCTCCGTCTGATGATGTTTCCCCCTGATTATTTGTAATTCAGCTTTGCCCTCAACGAGCTCGAGAGCACTTCATTTAGTTAGGAAATCACTGGTGGTCTACGAAATCAAGCCTGGCTGCGGGTTTTTTTCACCCATTCATCTTTTTATCCGCAAGGGGCGAAAATGAAGGATCGGCTCCGAAATTCAGCTGGCATCACGCACGGAAAAGAGTCTAAAAAATTGATAGGTTTTGGAATTTACATGTCTGTTGTGCAATTGCATTCCCCGTGGCCAGCGTGAGTGCGCAGTTCATCAATAAAATATGACTATGTCTGAGAAACAAATATTGAAATCACGCCTGTCAAAATGAAGTTTGGGAATGTGCACATAGTGATAATGTTTAACTAGGGGACAGGTCGGAGAAGCCAATGCTTTTTGTTTTGGGAGAGATGGAAATCAAAGGGAATCTATTTGCATACATCTAGCATAGATGTTAGAGTATGATTTATCTTGCTGTTCTTTGTTTATGTTGTTCGTCATTTGCATTTCAAATGTGGAGGAAGAGGGAGATAAAAGTCCATCCTAGTGTATTTATTGGGTAGGCATTGCCCTCTGGTGGGCAGGCAAGGAACTGATCTCATTTCTACAGCAGCTCCTTCAGTGCGTGTGTGTGTGCGTGTGCGTGGGTGTGTGTGTGGCAGCTTAAAGCTGGTTCCATTGTCAAACACTGCTGGACGTCATTTCAAAGGTAGCCTGTGAGTACATACCGATACATGTGTGTACATGTACTCTATATGGATCTATATGAATAAACTGATGTCAAGCAGCGCGTCTCCAGGGAGGAGGAGGAGGAGGAGGAGGAGGAGGAGGAGGAGGAGGAGGAGGAGGAGGAGGAGGAGGAGGAGGAGGAGGAGGCGGGACAAACTCCTCTGAGCATGAAATGGATGAGCTCTCCTCTTTACATTGATGAATTCACATACAAACACGCTCTGAACACCACAAAGACAAGAAGGGCAGGCAGAGAGAGACAGAATCAGGGAGCATGGTGCTTTTTGCAGCGACTTGGATGCAGTTTCCTCAAGGTCGGAGGGTTAACAGGCAGGTGGGCACTGCTGCAGCTGGTGCCTACAGGGCCCCGAGGATCCTAATCAGACATTTCAGGGGGAAATGATGAGAAAGCGGATGCTCAAAGGAAGACTTATGCGAGAGAGTTGCCGCAAAACCACAGATCAATAATATTCATAGCCTCAAGGAGAAAATATGCTCAGTAAAAGCTTTTTACTGATGGATGTGAGCGGATGGATGCTCAGTGACACAGCTGGTCCGTCCACCTTTAGGCTCTGGAGAAGTCAATCCCAAACACCAGACTCACAGGTGGGTCGCAGGATGTTTGTTTAGATCGCCAAATACATTTGATGAATTTCTTCCATTGAATACCTCCCATAGTCATTTATATGTGCGTCTACCTTTGAGCCACACAAGGTAGCCTGCATGTTCATATTGTTCTGATAACTGTAGCCGACTTACATTGACTCTAATCTGAAAGGCTAGCATACATTCTGTTGGTTCAACTGAAGTCACGACACTTGCCATGATTTATAGACCTGATGGTTTGTGAAAATTGTGAAACAGTGCTCTGAAGAGATGGAAAGAAAATGAGCAAAAATAAAGATATCGTCCATTGTCAAGGTTCTTAAGCATAACTACAGAGGGAGGATGACAAATGCTCTGTAATGCTGGCTAGTTTCTTTGTACATGCGTGGCGTCGATAACGTCAAAAACAATTAAACGGGAGTGGAGGGGACGACCGAATTCACGGGGCCGCTTTAAGGAAAGGGGCGTAACCCTGGTGACAGAGGGGGTTAAAGGGTGACAGGAACTGAATGTGTTTTATGTTTTGTATGGATGGAAATAAACGGCCACAAGGTGCAGCCAAAGGGAATACTCGACTCCTTGTTTGTTTCCACACACCTACATTGGTGACCCTGACACTCCTGGACGTTTCCAGAAGAAAGAATGACGACGCACGCAGTTTCGCTGAAACTGCCGGAGTTTTGGGAGACGCAAGCGGCGGTGTGGTTCGCTCAAACTGAGGCACAGTTTGCCCTCAGAGACATTACAGCGGACGCGACAAGATATTATTATGTCGTGGCGGCTCTCGGCAGTTCGACAGCAGGCAGAGTGGTGAGCATTCTGGAAAAAGCCAGGCTGTTTAAACCAGTGCCCACGTCGCAGCACGGCCTTCCGCAGTCATATGTCCCGTCCAGCCTCAGGTCAGCAGAGTATGTGTTTGTTCGCCAGGACGGCCACCGTGGACCCTTTCAACCCCCCTACATCGGGCCGTTTCGGGTGCTGGAGACCGGAGACAAAACCTGTAAGGTCGACATGGGCGGCAAGCTGGAGTACGTGTCGGTTGACCGCCTTAAACCAGCACATCTGGACCTGGACCAACCTGTACGGTTGGCTGAACCCCCACGGCGGGGGCGGCCTCGTGCCCTCCCACCTCAGCACGACAGGACCCGGAGGGGGCCTTCAACGGTGGTTCTGCCTCCGGCCCCAGAGACACGGAGTCGGGCTGGTCGGTTGATCCGGGCCCCCAAACATTAATGGTTGGGACTAATCTCGGGAGTTGGTGAATTCTGGGGGGAGGCATGTAGGGGACGACCGAATTCACGGGGCCCCTTTAAGGAAAGGGGCGTAACCCTGGTGACAGAGGGGGTTAAAGGGTGACAGGAAGTGAATGTGTTTGATATTTTGTATGGATGGAAATAAACGGCCACAAGGTGCAGCCAAAGGGAATACTCGACTCCTTGTTTGTTTCCACACACCTACAGGAGAAACATTTTTTTTTTTATTAATTAAAATTAAAAATTAAAATTAAAATTCAACAACTGTATTCAAAAATATTCAATCAGAAAAACCAATGCAAGTCAAACTGTTGAACTACAATTACAATCCACACTGCAATCTTTGACACTGCATCAACCCCACACTGCACAATAATGAATCTCATTTACTAATGAATCACAATTAAGTTCAAGAATTAAAGAAGCACAACTGAAACCATTAATCTACTCGTAGCTAACGTTAGCTTCCCACACAGCGGCAACAGATCATGCAATGTTATTCACCATTTAAATGTATTTCCAAACTGCTAAAACACAGACTAGTCACATGTATTATTGGACTTATTGTCCGGTTTTATTTAACCTTAAATCCTCTGGTTTAACAGGCTATTGAGCTTCCCCAGGCCCGAAGATGACTATGGATGCCATGCGAGTTTGACTCTAGCAGTTAAACAAACACGACTCCTGTTCGCCTGGATACACCAAATGCCTCTTATTCTATTTCTCCGAATCAACCACACGATCGCTATTTTAATGCACGGCCAAAAGCACACGAGAGAGTCCTCGAGGATCGGAAGCTAACTCCCGCTAGCCTTAGTTTCTTCGAGACAGTTAAGTATCGAGACCCGAACAACATGCACCAGACCCACAAAAGCCGCCGCTTTTAGCCCCTTCCGGCCACAAGTATCCAGATCGCCAAGCTACAAAAAACTGCTTTCAAACACGTTATCTGCAAGACCCGACAATGCACACGCTAAGCCAGAGAGTCTCTCAGAATATGCACGCTAGTTAGCCTAGCAGACGACTGTTCATTGATTCCAATGTGGTGACTTTTTATTACAGCGCTGTAATCTTTAATTTCTTTAATCTCTGTATTCTCTGGATCCTCTGTATTCACTGGACCGGTCCCTTTAGTGCACCATGCAAGTAATACTCTCACTGTAAACTGCAATTCAATCAGTTCAATACGGCTTGCTCACACTTTTTTTTTCTCCCACAATCCTCACCGGACAAAGCCACGCTCAGCAGGTCGAACGCCGGTCGACCACATCTCCGCTAAATTATCCTAATCTACCTTGACAGACTTCATTAAAAGGTGCTGTTCTTACCTTTATTTGTGGCGCCTGGAGATATAAACTACCGATGCCGTCCCTGCACGTGTCTCGTCCCGAGAGGATTCAGTCCTGCCGCGGTCGCCAAATTTGTGGAGGGAAAAATGTCCCCACAAAGGATGAGCAAGCCGGGCACACGTGGACCTGCTAGCTTTGCAGTCCCACAGTGCTAAAAACGTTACCGAAACTGGTTTACAGTTAAAAGGAATTTAATCCTGCTGATGCACTTACAGTTATACAATGGAGTACATTACTCCCATGAAATATTACACTATTTAACCCACATTTGCAAAAAACTCCCTCTGCTCCCAGGAGACACATCCGTCGCCTCGGAGCCTAGCTAAGAGAATAAGAAAAAGACTTCCCGCCCTCATATCCGTTCGTAACTCCTCCCCTTCCATCTATCCCAATTCCTATTGGCTAATTCCCAGGAGTGTATTCGCCTGTCTGTCTTTCTGTCCCTGCTCACTTAACACATTCAATGGCTGTCTGTTATGGCTTACTCCTATGATAATCCTTCAGTATAAAAGATAAGCCATTTGCAACTTTGGCAAAAGCTTCATGTCTCTAGTTCTACTTTTAGCTACTAATCCTAAAACACTTTATGCTTATCTTACTTATGCATTTCCAAAATACTTATGATTATGACTAATTATGAATTCTCAAATATGAATCATTAAACACTTTTATTATAACTACTAAACACACAGTTCGACACTCAAATTTCCTACATGGTGCAAAGATCTTAATGCAAAATGTTCAAAGATAGAAACGTTGAAAGATTCTTGTATTCTTCTTCGATCACAGATCAAATTAGTGGGATCAAAGGTTCATTTATATAAAGTTTATCTTCAGAATAGATAAGCTCGAGAAGAAGGAGAGGCTTTCCCTTTAAAACTGATGTAGCCCTGGCTAAAAATGATTTCAGACATCAGGATGTAAATAGTTTTCTAAAAACCAAGTTAAAAGTATAGATAAAATTAGATATGGGTGGATACAAATGTATATCAATAAGAGACTCATAATCTTTACAGTTCAAAGGTTACAGTTCATGCAAATGACCATAGTTTGATTGATATGATATGTACATGATTCAGCACTTTTGTGCCCCCCTAACAACCTAACTTGTATAGCAGTATCATATGTCAATCTTTGTTTTGTCTTTGTTTAATTGGCTTGTCCTGAAACTATCAGCCAATCCAAGCCCATTCTCAGGTAGAGGGGTGGGGCTTAGTTGTGTGTGGCCAGGCTCAGTGTGTTAGAGAGGCAGAAGCGAATTCTAACTGAACAGTAAGAGATCAATAATGTTCATAACTTAATGGCTGACGACCAGTTAACCTATGGTTTGAACTGTTGTGATCTACAAGAGGTAAATATGAGTTTGTGTATTGTTTGCTATACTGTGACTAAATGTTATAGTGTAAAACAAGTTGTGTTGCTAATCGCGAGTAGCCGTTAGCATTAGCATAATAATTGTTAGCTTTGATGTCATACTGTTAGCTGTGCATTTGAAACTAATTGTTAAAACAAGCTATTACTAAATCGCCATGAAGTAGTGTATGGACTTGTTGCTTAGCTGATTTATCTATTTATTCAGGAGATGGACGTTTGCGACTAAGTGAGGATGGGGAAAGCTCCTTGGGATCACTATGGAGAACTGTTTCCCGCGTGTGCGTGAGCTGCTGTAGACTGTTACTGCTGTTTCTTATGCGCCCTACCTGCCATCCATTACCCAGCTTCCCCTCACTTTCCCCTCTGAATATGCCTGGGATTCGTGAGTACTAACAAACGTGCACGTGCTTTTTTTTGTTTATTGCTTGTGTGAACAAGTGAAGCGGCCATCACAGTTTTTAGGCATCTACGCTCCCAAACCACGACTCAGGCCTGCAACGAGGGTTTTTCTGATTATTCTGATTGTGTGTGTGTGTGTGTGTGTGTGTGGGACTGTGAGTGCACAGTATATTGATGACCGCATGTAATAAATGCCAAACTGTTTTTGTCATGCCTTTGAAGTATATTTGATGTGTTAAAGTCAATCACATTCATGTTTTGATAAGAGCTGGTTAAAAGGGGTAAAATACACTTAAAACACAAGATAAAAGGATTTAATAAGAGGCACAGACCTTTTATTTATTTAATTATATTGGAGGCACCGCCAATTATTTTAGTTTTCATAATAGAGGAACAAAAGTTGTAAGAATAAATATATTCATGTATAAGAACAGGTAATCGCGCCATTACGATTACAACTTTACCCAGGACCCCGGCCATAGTACTACTACAACCTAGCAGATTCACATAATATTATATAGCTGCATGGGACGGGTGTTACACTGACACCAGCTGTGGCTGACTCCCAGATGATACCCACTGCAGACAGAAAACACACAGCAGGTGGGGTTATGAAGTGATTTGGGTGCTCCACAAGACAAACACTACAAACTTTTCAGAGTTTACAAAAGCAAGGGTAATGAGATGAAAGGAGCGAGAGAAAGGTGAAGAAGGCGATGAGGGTTAGGGGAAATCGATGTGGAGGAGGAGGAGGGCCGTGGCGCTGTGAGGAGAGGAGTGGAGAAGATGTAAAACAGAAGGAAACAGATGGAGATGGATAGAGGAGGAGGCTGATGAGAGGCAGGCTGGATGTGTGATGGGCAGAGATCGGGGCGAGGGTTCAGGAGAGCCGCGGATGTTTAGTCAGATATCCACGGGTCTTTACCCGACTCTTAAATCACCCAGCGTGACGGATACACACAGGCCTGGTTTGACGCAGCGCTGTCAGTCGTCTTGAGCTGTTAATCACGGAGATCTGCGAGGGGCAGATCTCTTAACGTCGGAGGAGACGCCTGGCAGCAACAAATGAGACTCACACTGCGACTCCCACGCAACCGCACACCTCCAAAGCCTCGCCGATTCCGTGATCCACTTGCTTTCACCCTGCAGCAAATACCAGGCGCTCCCCTGTGCCGTCAGCCACGTTGTCTGTGTGTGTGTGTTTGTGTGTGTGTGTGTGTGAGAGAGATAGAGAGAGAGAGACAGAGATGAGAGAAAGCCAGAGGTGGGGTGTGTCTGTTATCTTTCTGTATGTGTGGGCACGCGCTCAGTGAACTCTGGCAGGATGAGACGGGTGAGGTGGTGCTGAAATATGACAGCTCTCACTTGTTCTGAAGCCTGCCCTCAGAGTAAGCCCTGCAAGAAATCGAGAGATCAGTCTCACTTTCTCTCAGCACACACACACACACACACACACACACACACACTAAGAGGGAACTCTGTTAAGATGTGATTAGGCTGACTGTCAGTTGTGAGAGGGTCCTATCAGGGTTCACTGCACGCCAAGCCCACACAAATGGCCGTCTTAGCTACCTGCCTGACAGTCGGCTAGTAGAGGGATGTCGAAGCTGGAAATAACAGCCGGCCTTGACTTACAGCTGGACCGACAACCGCTGGTGCTTTGCCAACTAGAAAAGAAAAAGGAAAAAAAGATGGACCTGGAGAGCATGTTGAAAACAGGAAAGAAATACCTGCATCGATCAGCCTGCTAGGGAAGGTATTAAGAGAGACAGGCCTATTTTGGAGTTGACAGAGCAGGGCTTCTACTTTGGCTCAGCGAGCACATTGTGTACCCTCTTTCCAAAAAGGGTGAATTGGTGCACTTATTTTGCTTCAGACAAGCTTTTCTCATAGAAGAGGGTTGTTACATTTTTCTTGAAAATAAAGAAAGCGAAGACATGGGAATTTTGAGACAAGACAAAGAGCTGCTCCGTGAGGGGAGTGCTGAGGCACAGCGGGGGTTCCAGCTAAATGCGAACGTATTGATGGTTTGTAATTGGCACTAAAGTTAAAGCACAGCTGGAATGCTATTGGTTTGCAGGAATTTGAATGTATTGGACATATAAAGAGTGTGACCTGATGGTGCTATATGGAGACATTTGCGTTCCATAGTAGTCGACACATTTCACAAAAAAAAACAATGTCGAGGGGTTTCCCAAAGGCAATTTAATGGCAATCCATGCAACAGTCAAGATATTTCAGTCAGGGCCAAAGCGGTGGACCTAACCGTCCCGCAGACTTCTCCAGGTAGAGCTTGGTGTTTTTAATTTTTCGGTACCAATGCCAACCGAACCTGCTTTTCCATGCCTATACCGAAACAATACGTTTGTCACACCGCACATTGATGCATATTACTTTGTCTATGAAAGCCTTTCTTCTATTCAACAACTTTCCCGTTCCATCAGTGAGTGCATCAGCAGCAGTAAAAAACAAATCATGAACATAAATTGATCATGATTTAAGTAGAGAATGATCTGTTCAAAGAACAAGTTCACAATGAGTCTGAGGAAGCGTTTCATACCAACTTTCGGCAGTTTTCAATAGATGCTACAAACACATTTCTGTGCGGTACTAAAAATTGTAACGAGGTGCATAACACAGCCCGACACGTGGGTACAGATCCAAGCTCAGGAGAGAAGTACCAAATAAAAACACCCCTCGGTTCCTGTCTCTTTATTCATGTCTTGATCTCTTTATTTCTCTGCTGCAGTAAAGCTCAGGGTTGATGTGGCTCCCCGTGCTAAGATAATCAAAATATGTCATTATGAACCAATATGGACGGGGGATATTGAGTCCCATCTGGAAATGAAAGCAGGGTGGAGAAATAGGAAATTCTCACATCAGCTCAGCAGTAACATTGCTGCCCCACTGAGAGGGAGACATCATAAGCTGGGTTGTGGGGACATACATATGTATTGTACAAACACACTCGCTCCCTTTAACACACACACTCTCACGCACACACACACACAATAAATGCATGAATTCAACCAGTAAACACAAGCGTGCACCCAGGGAAAGCATACCAAACATGCACGCATTGCTCACCCAAATTGCACAAGCATGCTCTAACCCCACACACCGTCACAGCCAGCCTGACGCTGAAAGAACACGTTATATTTCTGCATGCTACCCGAGCCGACATATTTGTGTGCATGTGCGTGGGCCCCAGCTTGTGGTGTCTGGCTCGCAGCATGCCAGTAAACAGCGTGCAGCCGAGGCAATGTGGGGACTCCAGGCTCCGTGATTCATGCAGACTGGTTGATTAAAGAGCAATCGCGGCCCCCACGGTGCGAGAAAGGGTGGCATAATCACCGTAAGAAAACACCGCTTGGTAGCATAAATCTCTGCACGCTTCACGTTATGAAAGTTTCGAGGGGTGGCAAAAAGTTGTCTGCAGTTGCCAAAGAGGCCAATGATAGTGCAAGTGGATTCCCACTGAGTGGCTGGAGAAATAGCGGCGGTGGGTCTAACTGGGCAAAATAATCACTGTATTCACGGGGAGGGAGACACAGTTTAGCATACAAGGAAACAACACCAATGGATTTAATGAGCATAGCTTTTGTATCATTGTTGTTCTTCTTTATCCACCTCTGCTGTTATTACTAGTAGTCATCATGTTTCCATCATTATTCTGCTTACTACTCTCATTATATGAATTATTTCTGTCATATGCATTGAATGTGTTGTAACTCTGTTATGTTGTTCATTCTGTACACATGACATCTGTTGCACTTCTGTCCATCCTGATAGAGCGATCTCTCCTCTGTTGCTCTCCCACAGGTCTCTTCCTCTTTTCTCCCCGTTAGGGGTTTTTGGGGAGTTTGTCCTGTTCCGATATGAGGGTCCTGGGACAGAGGATGTCACATGTGTAGATTGTAAAGCCCTCTGAGACAAATTTGTGATTTTGGTCCATACAAAATAAATTGAATTGAATTGAATTAATGTGAAAGAGGTCTTTCGTAGTGATAAGCCTACATCAGACGCTGCGGTTCACTTCAGCTCTACGGAGCATTTTAGCATCTTTAAGCTCATTGTTTTGGTTGTATAGCCCACAACTTAAATGCTGTGATTCACTCTCACTTCTCTAATAAGTGTTTTCAATGATTTTTCATTCATTGCAACATTTTTACAGAAGCATCTGGACTTATTGGTTGGAATTATTTGGGTTTGTTTCGAGAGCTGGTTGGTTTAACTGAATAAGTGAATATGCTGGGACTGGTTAGTGGGAGATAAAGGTGTAGAAGAAAACGTTGCTCCAGTTGTCAGATGATGTGACATTATTATTTTGCAAACGAAGCACAACAAGTTTGCTTCACTTCAGCCCAGGAGACATTTGATTTTGAGCACAAACTCATAAGTGACCAAGTAATTTCACACAAAACACTTTCATGATTTTCTATTTGTGTAAACTCTGTGTTGTTTTTTTCAAGTTCTTTGAAACAAATATAACCCCGTTTTCATTGATGTGATATTCTGTTTCATTTTGTATCTTTCAGGGAATTTGAGTGATCACTGCTTTACTACTTTCACCATGTAACATCATTTCATCCTGTATAAATAAGGGTTGAATATAAGTAAAAGGTTGAATACATTTGCAGAGCACAGGAGGCATTGATTTAGTGTGCTACAGGTAAAAAACAACAACATCTGTTGTGAACATTTCTTTTGACAATTAGGTTAAATATAACCAACCTAGTTTCTGAGCCAGAAATACGTTTCATAAATGCGTCTCATATCAGCCTTGTATCACAGTTGCATAAATGCACAATGACACGCGGTTAACATTGTGAAACGATTGGTTAGCTTTCAGCAACAAAACTGCTAGCTTTCAAAAAAGATCATGGTTTGTATTAAAATAACATAGCAATATAACAAGCATTAATAATAAGGATGGACGTTCTTGCGTTAAAAGCGTAGCAACTTTATGTAACAATTGGAATGTTTTCTTTTAGTTTCACAAATGACACGAACAGCGGTCTCCATGGTGAGTTTCCCCACCCCCAATGTCCAAGGTCAACCCAAAGCTTTCTTTTGTCTTTTGACCTTTTAAATCACTGGCTCAAGAGATTGGTTTGGTACAAAATGTGGATGTTTATGGATGCGTGGAACAGGAAGAATATCTAAAATTGTCTCTTGATCTATTATTAGGACCAATGTGCAAAGGCCACACACGTTTGTATCTATGAGTCAAATGAAGCCATGTTTTCTGTTCTGTGACTGAGGCGTCACATTGCTCAATGTGTTGTCATTTATGTGAAGTCCTCCAACCAAACAGCCTCACCAGAGGGGCATTTTGACCCGACTTCTGTAGAGAACACAGCTACACTGTGAACAAAAGCAAAACCTCACGCTATCTAGACTGTACCCACGCTCACC
This sequence comes from Melanostigma gelatinosum, assembly GCF_949748355.1. Lineage (NCBI taxonomy): Eukaryota > Metazoa > Chordata > Actinopteri > Perciformes > Zoarcidae > Melanostigma > Melanostigma gelatinosum. Next base: position 4,916,554 of record NC_136635.1, on the reverse strand, counting down.
CTGCAATCATCCCCCTCTCTCCCTCTTCACCCTACTCTCCTCTCCTCCAGACCCGCAGACAATGCAGCACATTACCCCCACCGCCCCCACTCCCCATTGTGGCTGTAATCGATAGAGAGAACGTAGGAAAGAAAAGAAAGACAGATGGATGATCGAGTTGTATTACCACAAACCGTACAGGAGAGCAACCACTTACAACATGACTGGATAACATGTTTTACGTACACAGATAGGCATGTTTTCGTAGTGTTAATGTGAACGGAATGCACAGGAACAATGTGTACCGGCATTAAACACAACAAGCGGAGAGTGTGTGAAGGAGTAAGTGTAGGAGGCATCTGACCACTGATCGTTAATGCCTCATATTAAAAAGTGGATCCAAGGGTGACTGGCACAATCCTCTGGTATATTAAACATAGAAATAACATGTGACAGATCCACTGTACACCTGACACAATGTAGAATCATATATTACGAACCATAATAACTTAAAAAAAGGCGTATGACACCAGACGCCTTTAAAAATACAACATATCAGCCAACTGAAACGCTCGTGTCCTTCCCTGTTCTCCTGGTGGCTTGTAGCTTGAGAGGTTTCAAAAGGAAAACACAGGACAACAACATATATATTACATCAACAAGTCTTTTGTTGTTTGCATCGTCTTTCCAGTTAAAATGTGATCGATGAAATGATGACGTTAGCGCTTTGGCAGAACATCAGCAGCCACACTGCCTGCTTTAACAAAAGGAGTCCGTGATGTCTCTTTTTCACTGCTTTTCAAAATTCATAAGTCAAGTACTCCAGGAAGAAAACACACACAAGTGTCGAGCACAGTTCTGTGTGTTGTGAGTAATGGCCACCAAGTGGCTTCTGTGGTGTTGGATCCCTCGGGAGGCCAGAAGCCACAGATTCAAGGGAATCAGAGCTCTACTGCCTCTTGCTGGAGCAGGACTTGCAGCACTGCTGTCCATAGAACTTGTGGTTACAAACGCCGTGCTGGGGAACCAAGTGACACCAGCTGAAATGGTCCACGCAGTGTTCATCTGCAGAAAGAAGTCAAAATAAAATAAGGCACATGTTTAGTAGCAGTTCCACTTATGTCCACTAGCTCGTTGCTCAAGCGCTCGTTGATGTAGTTGCGTTGTTAAATAGCGCTGAGCACTGACATCAAAGTCTTCCATTTCTCAGAAGGAACAGAACAGGAATAATGAATTCAGAAAATTCAAGAATTCAGAACCAAAATTGTTGGGGCATTTTTACTTGATAATGAAAGAATCATTTCATATTTATATTTTAAGAAACAGATTTTTCATTAGATCACATATCAGTTATTCAACTAATCATTGCTAAACGATAGTTCAATGGAATATGAAACCAGGCTATAACAAGCAGCTCTGTACTGAGCCCTAACAGAGGTCCTTTGAGCTAAATGCTAATCTCATGTTCACAATGTCAACGCCAACATCTTTACAGAACATTTTTCACATAAGAAGATTTTTTATCAGGTTTATTGTTTACCATGTTCATCTTAGTACAGCCTGTTGTAATCTAGCAATAAACACAAAGTAGGCCTATAGCTGAATATGATGGGAGCAGGTGACGAATCAGCTACTGTACAGATGTACTGTTGGTGCGGCAGCAGCTCACTCCGTAGGATTGGGAACCGGAGGGGTGCTGATTCAAGTATAGAATGTGGAATGGTGGCTGGAGAGGTGCCAGTTCACCTCATGGTGCCCTCAAACTGCTCCCAGTGCTGTATATGTAGTGCCCACTGCATCCTAAAACTAGGATGGGTAAAATGCTGAGGCTGAATTTGACTGTGTGTTGTGCTATGTAATATGTGTGACAGTAAAAGTTTATTCACATTTACATTGTATTCACTTGAGCTACTTGAGCTACTACTATAGTCAGAATTCATCAAGAAGGTCAGAAAACCCCACCGAAAACAGGGAATGCAAACTGCACACACAAACAGTTACAAAGGAGATACAACTTGATTTTCATCTTCAACTTTACCCTTCAGTGTTGGTCCAGCAGCCGTGACCCGGCCGGGGCGTTGTGCCGGAGCCGGGGGAGCAGCGGGGCAGAAGTGTGTGCTGCACGCCCTAGAAGTGATAGGCCTCTGGTGGGGCAGGCAGCCGGCTGCGGGGCGACCCTGCCGGAGACACTGGGTGGGCCGAGTCTGGACTCCTCCACCACAGGACACAGAGCACTGAGACAGAGCGACAGAAACAAATAGAAATGCAAAACGAGATGAAGAGACGTGAGAAAAAAGCACCGCGGTATAAATAGGAGAGGGAGATGAAATGTCAGAGCGCACAGAGAACGGAGCAGAAGAGGGATGGAGGAAAAGTGCAGAGACAAAGAACAGATGAAGAAAACAAACATCCCATCCAGCATGTACTTGCCCTCCAGCGGGCTGTCAGCAGATCTCTTCTCTGGTGGAAACATACCGGGATCACAAGCTTGAGATCAAGCAGAATACCACACAGTGCTGTAAGAGTTTGCCCTCAAGACTTTGCATAATAGATGATATAACACAGAGCCTACACAACCTGCCCCGATAGACTCTGTATCAGAGTGGAGCTTTTTGGATTGAAACTGAGGCTCATTCCACACACGAGCTATGCTATGTCTGCAAACTACCACCACCTACACTGTACAGTTTGTTTTTGGGGAAACAGATATTAGAACACCCATGGTCATATATCTTTCAATCGTATTGAATGATTGTTTTGACCCAGACACTGTGTTGTCTTCCTCGTCATGTCAGGGCCTCCCAGAAAAACGTGCCCGGCAAACAAAAATCAATGAAGTGAGCGATGGTGAGGTGGAAAATAAATTTGAATCTGACGAACCCTTTTCACTAGATTTGTTGGTTTAGAAGCAACCGAACACACGATTGTGATGCATTTGCTCAAAGCTACTTTTAAAGAATTGTAATTATATTGACAGCAGAGTATAATACCCACTTCCCACTACTTGCTGACTTCAGTTTGAGCAGCTTAATTCGACAGTCACGAAATGTGACTGTCGAACAACTGAATTTCACATTTTTTTCAATTATTTCTTTCAATTTTCAAAAGCTCAGTTGCTGTTTGCTAAGCCTGTCAATCTTTCTGTTCTTGCACGTAACTTACCCCCTTTAAATTAGGAATAATATCTGGCGGCAACCTCTGGTTCTGAAAAGCAAACCCAAAAGTGCCTTAAACCTGCATTCTTTCTACTGGCCATTAGGGGCCTCTGGTTGCAAAAAGAAGTCCGATTGTACACGTCTATTAGAAAATTAATCTGGTTCTGACTTGATTCATAACATTGTAAACGGTAGTTCATGGTCTCAATCGCTAGTGCCAAGAGACGATAAAGCTACCTTGTGATTGACAGGGTGCTACCAGAGTCACTGGTTGCATAAAAAAAGATGGCGACGGCCAAAATGCCAAAGTCAAGGCTTCAAAACTGCAGCCCACAAACCAATGGGTGATGTCGTGACACTACATTCACTTCTTATATACAGACTATGAGTAATATTTGAAACAGTGTGTCCTTGATATCAGACAGAGGTAGAGACAAGTAGGCTTCTCATTTCTAGTTAGTGACTGTCGATATTTCCACTTGAAATGACCAGCTGTTGCTCGCTAGTTAAAAAGCTAATATTATCTTCAGTCAGTGGTTGAAGATGCTGTCCCTGGCTGAGTTTTAATGTCAGCTTGCATGGTTTTAAACAAGAATGTAGTTAAATGGGGTTGTAAATACGTAGCAATGTAGTGCTCCTCCAAAAATCCAATAAAGAGCAGGGCATACTGTGAACTGGATCGCAAAATAATACCAAATGGATGCGCCAGTTGTGATCAGAGCTGTTTTAACATAACCTGCAACCCCACAAACTAATGTAGCTAGCTGACAGTATACTGCTTGTTGCTTCTGTAGGTATTATGCAGATGTAGATTAACACACTGTTTACTCAATTTCTTTTACTCTTGTGTTTTTGGTTATGGAAGGACTTGAAAGAAAGACACCATCCTCCACAGAAAATAAAGAGTATCTCTATTTCTAGAGCGAAATGGTTACCTCTTCTTCATGTGGAGAAATGAAATGCTTAACAGGCCTGCCTTATAGTTCTGGTTACTAAACTATGATTGGATGGCTGGAGGTCAAGGGATTTTAGCGAAAGGTCAATTGCAGCTCATATGGATGGAAACCATATCCAGCTTTAATCCAGTTAAAAGTGACAGTTCCTGCATTACCTCGGAGACGGTGGTTTCACCAACCTTAACAGACTTTAGTCACCTTCCAAACACAGATAAAATCAGTTATTCTACTTCAAGTCCCTGTGCAGGTGACTGATGTAAGATTTAAGTTCCATCATGCCTGTGATGGCGATGCGAGACATGTCATGGGATTTTCTACCAAATGCTTCACAATTGTGCCACGTGTGGGAGAAAAGCTCCAGATCGGAAGACAGTCAGCTGGAACGTGTACAGCACTAAAGGTCTCTCATGAAGAAAGATTATGATCAAAGCCTGAGCGAATTTACCTGTTGCCAGGGAGAGGAGTACCAGCCTAAGGACACAGCACTGGAGCTGGTTCTGCCCGGGACAGCCCGAGGGAGCTCTGGGCACGGACCTCTGTTGCAGCCCTGCTGGAGATCCACCAAAGGTTTAGCTATATTCCTGCACCTCCGTACGGGGAACTCCACATACCTGTGCAGGAGAGGACAGGTTGTCGGCTCAAAATGACTTTTCCTACAGAGTGTCAGAACATTCAGCAGGGTTCCCACGGTACCTGGAAACCATGGAAAACATGGAATTTATTTTTTCATTTTCCAGGTTTGGAAAAGTCATGGAAACTGAGCAAAAGTTAACACTTACATGGAAATTGAAACAGTTGTCCTGGAAAATGTTATTGGATGATGTGTAAAATAGTAATAAAATGAAACTGTTGAGCACAGAATTAAGATGAGTTTATAAAAACCCTTTACATGTGAACAGCTTTTACTGTAAATAGAAATGGATGATCCCATGTTGTAGAGCAGGGATTCCCAAAGTGGGGAGCGCGAGCTGCCTCTAGGGGGTGTGCAAGAGGAAAAATGTAATGGTGGTCTAATGGTGCAGTCCTGTCTCCTAAAAATTACGTTCCCCCAAAACTAAAATGCATTCTCAATTGCGTTTGACTAAAAACGTATTTTCTCCCTGATTACGTTTGTGTTTGACGTGTTACAAATACTCCCGGATTTTACACGCGTGCCTTTGTGGAGGTTTTGTAGCCGCGTAATGTTCGTCATTGCTCGGCCTGGATGAGCGTGTTTCTGCCGGAGACGGGCGGCGTGTTGTGGTTGTATTCTGACCGCGTAATAGGGAGAAGGAGAGGCGGTGGTGGTGTTAAAATGTTGATTAGAAACGTATTTGTAATACGTCAATGTAATAAGTCAAACACAAACGTAATCAGGGAGAAAATACATTTTTGGTCAAACGTAATTGAGAATGCATTTTAGTTTTGGGGGAACGTAATTTTTAGGAGACAGTCGGTGCAGTGAGGTTCTGGCTGTCTGGGTCTACAAAACACGTTTGTTGTTCATCTACAGCTTGTTGCATTATTTCATGCATTGATATTATCAATAAGACATAATCTCTAAGCATTTACAATGTAGACTTGACTGGCACATCTTTTAAATCAAGTAAGTAGTCAGGTGTCCTAGGGGGTTGTGTGTGTGAGGGGAGGGGGGCGCGGATGGGGGCGGAAAGCTTCAGGGGCCTATAGATCATCACTTAATATGGTACCTGGAAAATCAGGAGGTAGCATGGAAATTTTTTTCAAGGCAAGCGTGGGAACCCTGATTCAGACTCAGAGGCTAGTACACAGATGACACAGTGGGGTCTAAAGCATCGGATCTAAAGTGTCTTGGTGTGCAGTTGAAGGCACATACTCTCCCTGTGAGTCTCTCTCCCCGCAGTGAAGCTCTCTCTTCTGGATGCCTGAGCCACAAGACCTGGAGCACTGAAACAAGAGCGCAGGCAGGAGGGACAATTTTACAAGATGATCTCTCTGATTGTGTAGTGCGGCGGGTTCCCATAGCAGCAGCCACCACAATGTCGCCCATCATGGTAGTAATGGAGCCAAAATAATGTGTGTTTTTTCAGTCACTTTATTTGATGAGCAGAGTGGTGTATATGTGTATGTGTTAGAGAGTGTAAATGCATCTGGCTCTTCTTCAAAATCCAAACCAACGTTGTGGGAGCTTCCCTGTGTTTTATCTCGGTAGTCTTGCGCTGCAAACCTAACCTTTACGCTGACCTTTTACATTCCATATTCAGCAGCATGAACTAACTGTGCCCTCTCGCTCACTCAAGCTACTGCACTTAACATAAATGAGGACAGAGACGAATTTACAGAACCAAGCCAGGTAAGAGTTCTCAAATCTTTGGCACTAAACACTGTAAGAATATGCTCTCTGAATTCATGATTAAATAGTGGGCAACATGATGAGGCCGTCACACAGTTAGACTAGATTTATACTGTACAGATTCATTAAAACATAGCTTCAACTTCCCAGATATAGAAATAATTCTTTAAAAATCGTAAGCAACACCTCCCAGATGTTTCAAGGACAGTTTGGATTTGATTTGGAGAGCTGGCATATCTTGAACATTATAAGTGAATCCTTGATGAAGTATATCATCCAACAACATAACGTGTTGCCATGGAACCCTTCATGATCCCAGGAGTAAACTGGCAAGATTCCTGAGTAAAGATGGCAATATAATGTGGCCATTATAGCAGACTGAAAAGCAGACAGGTGGTCGACAGCCTGGCTTTTGCAAACACTGCCCCGATGTAAGACATATTTCCATGTTATTACATCTCTCTCTATTTTCTATCATGGTGGCAGCAATGCACAATCACACATAACAAGGGCAAAATATCCACCATGATTTATTAGAGCTCAACCAGCAGTTCAAAGCATAACAAATCAATTTAAAAAGATAAAAGAAGAAAGTCTTTACATTTAAACATTTGTGCTTGATAAATGAATCAAGTAATCAATTGGGGTAAGTTAAATTGGGTATGTTGTTTTAGAATTAGCTGCTTTGACCTGTGACTTTTTTCCATCTTGCATTGGTGGCAAAGAGGTCGGACTCAGAAGAATAGCTTTAAAAATCACAATTATCTTTATCCCACAAGCTATTTTGTGAAAAACGCATTGTACAATTTTTTGTATTTCAAACTTTTTTTCCTCTGCTTCCAATCCAGTTCATCCTTTTCTTTTGCCTTTCAACAAGTTCAGTGAAGGGATGTGACGTTGTGCAGTGCTGATAGTTCAGTCCAGATGAAGCAGAATTCTTGATATTGCATTGCATTCTGGTCTATTGAGGCTGCTGGATTTCTCCCTGTATGATTGATATCTTTGAGAACAGAGAGCACTAGTACGAAGCTTTTATTTTCTTAATTCTGGACGAGTAATGTTTTGAATGACAATGTTTTATAAGGATGCAAATTATAGCTCGGAGTGAGACAAACAACACCACCAGGCAACAAAATGAGCTTCATCTACAGCGTTTTGTTTCTTATAACATGTGTGTTTTAGGGTTTTTTTTTCTTAAAATTATGAAACTGAAAATTGCTGAACACATTTCTCTTCTATCACTACTTCACTTTGAGCTGCATGTCTCTTTTGTTCCTACCTCTCCCCAGGCAGTAGTGATCCACTGCAGCCTTTCGTTCTTTGGGCAGCGCCGCAGGACGCAGGTCTCCTGGGCTCTGGGCCTGTGGTGCTGTCTGCACATGCTGTCGGGCACCACCACCGCTTTGGCCCCGGGATCGGTGCTGCGGCAAAACACACTCCGCTTCCTCAGTCCATGGCCGCAGGTCTTGGAGCACTGTGAGTGGACACGGAAGTCGATAACACAGATGTGTGAATCCTCAGGAGAGTGGTGATTCAATGGGCAGAAGTTAAATGACCATACACATATTAAATCATACATGCATGCACTGTACTTTCTAATATTGCTTTAACCTTCAGCTTTCATGACATTTAGCAGAGGTTGAATCCTTGGCACGGAATGCTTTTGTAATTCACCACATGGTGTACGAGCAAACAGAAGGTCACGGTTTTGACGACAGTCCATTACAGCCTAACATTAAATACAATACACCAATAACTCGCAGATGAATGTGACCCCGACCCATCAAAGTATCCACCAACGGCAGACAGTGCCGCTGTCAACTCCAACTGAAAAGCAGAGGTGGACAACAGTGTCAAACTGCTCTGTCGCGACTGAAAATGTGCCAGCATCACATTAATCAATGAGAGAAAAGACTCATGCACATCTGTGCATACCAATTCACGTGCGCAACCGTGCATGAACACGCATCCCAGTTGTCCTTTTGTCACTGAAAGTTTAGATTGATGTTTTCACAGATACTGGCCTTGCCTCTGCGTGACCGCCAACTGAACTCGGACCGGTGTGACAACATAGTCCAGGCCCACAACCCGTGTCCTGAACAACGGCTGAATGACAGCTGTGTGTCCGGGCTGTGCAGGTCACATCTGCAGATTTGCTGCCAGGCTATTAATATTGTATACGGCATAATGAGCAAATGAAAGCCCTGTCTCGTGTGTGATGCACTGTGGTTGCAGATGCCAAAACCATCATGTCATACTTGGTTAATAGCCATAGGACTAAAAAGCCTAATCAAAGCTGTTTTGTGATTCCAAGGCATGTTTGGTTACGGCCTTCAGGTATTTCATTGTGATTCAACCGTTCAAATTAAATTGGCCAAATGAAAAGGACAAGGGCAGATGTCTGAGGATAAAATTTGAATCGTCCTAACAAGTGGCTCATTTGTATTTAGACAAGTTGCACACTATTCACTTCTGTAGTTTGTGTTCAATGTTCAACATGTCCAACTGAGGGCAGCAGAGCGTTTGTTTTAGCATGAGTGAAACCTCTTACATCTCATATAGGAAAGTGTGTGCGTATGTGTGTGTGAGAGAGAGAGAGTGTGTGTGCGTGACATGTTTCTGTCATGCAGATGTCTTAACATTCACCTTTGTTAAAAGTGGGCATACGTAACTTGTAAACACAGCATAATTAATGATTTTACATCAAACAACGAAGAAACAGTGGAAGAGTTTCATCATCATGTAGGAAAATGTTTCACTTTAAAACTGACAGTCAGCACTTTACTCTACTTTAGAAAGGTAAGTAGAAAGGTAGCTATTAGTCTTTATCACACGTCACAGTGGGGAAAGCACAGGTGTCAATAGTCAAATCAACAATGGATGAATTCTATTTAGCTGCTTCAGTTTCATGCTCCTAGTATTGTGCCTGGAGGTTCACTTTTTCAAGGCCCTATACCCTACTCACCCAAGCTCCCCCACCATCATGACTCAACTGTCCAACCTGTACAAACATCAGTCACGCGTAATGTCGCAGCAATCACTCATGAAAGCCGTTTAGTTTACAATAATCATTATAAGTCCATAGGGAAGCATACAAGTGTGTTACAGAAATTGCATCACCAAAAGGTACAGGCCAGTAGCCATCTCTCTCACACACGATGCACGTATTTCAACGATTGCACACACACACACACACACACACACACACACACAGACACACACACACACACACACACACACACACGCACACACACACAGAGGGAGAGAGAGCGTCAAAGGAGGACCCCCTTCCTTGTAAGAGTGTCAGTCGCCTCTCACTCTTCACTGACTCAAGCAGTCAGTAAGATAAATATATCTCAGGCCGTAGAGCTGCTTGGAAAGCTAGCTAGCTAGCTAAGGAGTCCCGTAACCCAGAGTCCTCTGTCCCGGTCCATTTCAGTCAGGAATGCTACACAAAGTCAAGCCCGCCAGACAGAACTTTTCCTGTAGTTTCCAAAACAAACTCTCCTGGCAAGATTGTCTTATGTAGGAAACTATAACTAGAGTAGCACTCGTCAGTCATGCTAGCAGCTCTCTGTGGCTGTATTTAGGCACAGAGTTTCATTGCGCTAAATACTAATGTCAACATGCTCATGTGGTGATTTTTCAAAGGTCATGATCTTCATTTAGCGTGGTGGCATGCTAACATTTGCTAATTGCCACTTAACACAAAGATCGGGTGAGGCTTATTGTCCTTAGTTTTGCTGTTATTTGGCAAATAAACTAAATCCAACAAATATGAAATTTGACTTGGCATGCTCGATAAAAAGTCAGGGGGTGAACAAAGTTTTTACAATTCATCTCGTGGGTAATATGAACAACTGAACCAAACGTCACAAAACCTGCCAACAAAAATTCAAACGCTGCCACAAACCCACCTGTGACCAGGATCCGTTGCTCCACTCGGGCGGGCAGGCTTGAGTGTGGCAGGGCTGGACCTGGGCCGGAGAGATTACGGGGCAGAGGGAGTGCACCGCCGCCTCTTCCCTCTGATAAGTCACCTTCCTCAGGCAGCGCAGTGTCCTGGTCTGCTGACCTCCTCCACACGAGCGACTGCAGGAGCCCCAGTCTCCCGTCGCCCAGCTGTGGTGGGACACCAAGAGGGAGAATGTCAGAGACGGGCTCGGGCATATGCTACATCTTACATGCATACCAACCACATTACTGAGCTCCTAATCAGGACAGCCAACCACAGGTTGGGCACTTATTTTGGGCCCACCCAAACACACACACACAGAAAAAACACCATTGCACCCTAAATTGCCAGTGACTATTACACGAAAGTCGAAAGGAAACCACTTATTATTAGGCGGTTAAAAACTTCCAACTGTGTCTTTCTTACTTTTCTTAAATTGTATGATTCATGAAAACCTAGACCTGCTGCTTTTAAAATACTCACAATATATTTCACACACTGACACTTTGTCATACCACAGATTGGTAGTTAAGGACAGACAAAGAAAATACACAGGCCGAAATATATATCCATATCCATCCATTTCTACCCATTCTATTCGGATCTGAAACTAAACACGGCGACCATATTGCATATACAACTCTCCATAACAGCTTTGCCAGTTCTCCCAAGGCTAACCGCAATATACAACATACAATAAGGCTACGGAGAGACTGCAATCCCTCCCCTCTTCTCTCATTTTTTTTTATCTTTCTCTTTCGGTCTTTTCTCTCCTCCATTCATTTTATTTCCAATCTCCTCTCTTTTTGTCCGGTGTTTTTTGTTTGTTCTGCCTCTTCTGTCCTCTCCTTTCTTCGAAATGCTGCTTCGCCACTGATGAAAGCATACTGCTGCTTCTAAAATAGCTCCTGTCTTGGCATTGGGGCTGAAGGGGGAGATTACAGCAAATGAGTGGTGTGATAACCGCAGGCTGAAGAGGAGGGAGATGGAGAGATGGGCAGATGGCTCAGTCCAGTTCTGAGACGACATGCTACCACAAAGACCGTTCCTCCACGCCGCCGACCTGCTTCAGGGGAAGAAAAATGCTTTCATTCTCTGTCAAGCGCCACAGAAAAAATGAAGGAGCGGGACAAAACTGCAATTTTGAAATTGGAGAGACGTGAACCATTGGGACCCAAAAGCATCGGTTTGGGATTTTTTGAGTGCTGTTTGCTTTTTTTTCTCTGTTTTGCCTGGCTTATAAATAACAATATATCATTGGGGGAAAGTGGCTGAAGTGGCTGCAAACCACCACTGACCTAGCTGTAATTTGTATCACTGAAATGTTTCAATAACTGACATATTTTGAGGTAGAAAGTTGCAATACTATAGGGGAGGTTATTAGAGGCTAACCCATGCATTTTTTGCATGTATGACTGCACACGAGTAACCACCAGTGAATGAACATTTACTCGATACCTAATATTAAGTTTGATGCTTAATTAAATAAGAAAATGAACATCTCTGCCGAACTGGTTGCTATATTTAAATCAAAAAGATTTTTTTCTTTTAAACCCAGGTTTGTACCTATTTACATTTGTGTGGTTTGGTGTACTTTGGTGACATTTTCCGTCTGCACTCATTTTGCTTGTATAAACATCCTTTCCATCTCGGTCCTTGTGTTATTTTCTTTTCTCAGTGTTTCACTCCTTTCGTCCTTTGCAGTGTGGGCATGTGGTAATGTTTCTGTAGCACTTATTGAAAGTTGATCTGGATATCACTGGACTGAAATAGGTCATTTTTACTGAAGACATGTTGACATAAAATAATGGGAAAAAGCACAGGAATAAATAATGAAATTAAGGATGGCTGAATTCCATTTAGCTGCTTCAGGGTCCTAGTATTTGGCATCAGTTGCATACTGTCACACTACCATACCATACCTTTACTTGGACACTTGAATGCAATATTTATTCTTAAGAACAAAAGCTATTTGTCTGATTTCTCTTGAGCGCCAAACACATATTTGATAGAATTGTTCAATGTCATTTTGTTTGCAATTAATCTTCATGCAGTCATTCACTAAGTTATGTAACTCAGGACTATGATCACATGGTATCGAGCGGTACTAAATTCCCCCGTCTCTGACCGTGACCCAATTTCCTATTATTTAATTCATTTGTTTTATATTACATACCTTATAAATCCTGTGGTTAATTTTACATGTAAACTGTTACTTGAGATAATAATTTCACTGAAATAAAAGTTATTTCAAAAACACTATCAGTATCTTGTGCACATCTTCCTGTACATCTTCACTGGCACAGGTACGCCATGTCTCTCTCTGATCTATCTACATAGAGCATGTATGACACACTGAGAGACAGCCAGTGGTAAGTGACTCTACAAATGTGAAAAGAAAGTAACTTTAAGCAGCAGACACAGAACAGCAGAGGAAGGTAAGGTAGAAGGAGATGCGGACGGGCTGTGCTGTGGAGAAAAAAAAAAAACCCCGTTGGAGCTATTTATTTGATATTGTAGTTTGTTATGTCATTTATAAGTAGTGTTGTTTAATTATTGTAGATGTTTCATATATTAAGATTATTTTTCTCTTTAATAGTAATTTGTTTAGTTATATTACTTTTTGGGTAATTACTGTGGGCACCTGTTGCTATTTAAACGAGGAGAAAGATAGGACCAGCATGCACCGGGGTGGGCGTATAGTTTTTACCAGCTACACAGCAGCATTGCACTGCACAGGACAGGAGAGACAGCACGACAGAAGTTTGTTTGCTTGTTTTATTTGCTTTATTTAATAAATACACAAAAATGGAATCCTGCTTGGACATTTCACTCTCTTCTGGCTGCGTAAGGATACCGCATCAGTGGCGTTTGATTATTATTTGTTTAAGTTTGATTTAGCCGACAAATGGCCACTACAAACCCGATTAAGTTATTCTATGAAATATGAGCATATCTCTTCCTAACTGCACACTGGGCAGGAAGATTGAACTGGCTTCTTAAAATTCTCCTTGTATCCCTCTTTTATATAACTGCTGCTACACCACAGCCGAGAATCCCAGTTTTTGGGTGACAGGCTAACAGCAGCATGGGGAGTGAAGGTTTAAAGCATTAGGGGGCAGATGGGAGTGAAGGGGTGAGGGTGTGTGGTGGGGGGGGGGGGGGGGGGGGGTTGACTGGCTCTGCGTGGCTAGACTGGCCAGGCCCCGTGGGAATCCTGCCGTCTCTGCACAATAAAACATGGATAGGCCTGTCAGCACCCGAGATACACGCTGCAGAGATAAGCAGGCACTTTTACATTCCCCCTCCTGTCAGACACACAGACACACAGAGCGCACATGCATCTCACATCATTGTCAATTTATCTTTTCTCGGCCGGCTTCTTGAATGTGTGCCCGTACATCCTGGAGCTCTTAATGCAGTCAATAAAGCTTTCATGCTGCTCCCTCAACTCAACTTTCTTCCTGTGCAGTGGCCATAAATTGGCCCATGCACACAACCAGCTGAGAAATGGTGTCAGCTACTGTATAATCAGATCCACGGGTGTCTAACACTGCTTTTATTCCTGAATGGACAACCACACTGATGTTATTTATCCGGCTATACCATTTTCTTTACTCCAACAAAGGGGGGAGGTCGGAACACTCGCAACGGGGCTGTTTAATACCTTTCGCCAAGATGAGAGATACGGTATGCCCAGGATTAGGGGCAGGAAATGCCCTCTCGGGTGGTGGGAAACTTAGTGAGAAACAGAGGCTGTGTGCTGGAGGTGTAACCGATAGCTGCCTGGCTTGTTCAACCCCTGACACTGGAGGAAGTTCAGTTTGGACTTGTTGTAGCTAATGGTGGACGAAATGACAACACCGCTAACATCAGACGGAAGCAGCATGTCTTTCTAATTTTACCCCATGGTTCAGATCTGAAATACATATTTCAGCGTCATACAGTACATTCGGAAAATGTGTGTGCATATGAACTGTAATTGTGCATGCCGCCCTGCGTGTGTGTGTATGTGTGTGTGTACTCTTTCTGAACCAAAGACACGGTTCCCTGCCTGTTCTTTGGAGCAGCACTGTAAATCAGGGTAGCTCCAGTTCCCTCAGCCAAAGGCCTACATAGGAGAGAGGCCATTTATTTAGTGCCGTTTCAACTTGTTACTCCGCGGCACTTTAGCCTGCTTTCCTTCTGTGCTTGCTGCACCGGTCCCCGAATGCACAGTCTCCTTTAAAAATGCATGCCATTAAGCACAATGTCTAGACAAAAGCTGAGATAAAACATGGGCATGATTTTGCCACGGAGATAGACAGGGCACTCTGGGCTGAGAATTTTTGGGACGGATGATGCACACTGAAAGCAACAATCACTCCGAGTTGCCTTCGATGTCTCCCTCCCTCTCTTCCTTGTCTCACTTTGTAATTCTCAAGTGTTCGCTATAGTGAAAGGTCCATTAGAGACTTGGAAACACCGTGCTGAATTTACTACATAACAAAAAAAGCATGTGGTTAGATTGGAATAAGATGTCTCCGACAGGGCCGTAGACAGTTTTTAGAAATACCAAATTTTCAGACAGAACCCCACCCACCTAAGAAATGTTTGACTAGCTACCAACCGAACTCTGTTAAAGCTCTAAGTATTCTAAAATGAGACGGAGAGCCGAGCAGCTCTGTGAGGCTGTACTGAGGCACTGCTTTGAGCTACATGCTAATGTTAGCACGCTAACATGGTCACAGCGGAGGTTTAGCACGTAAACTGTTGGCTATATATTCACATCTTAGTTTTCGGTGGTAGCATGCTAACATTTGCTCATTGTGTGACACAGAGTGCAGCTGAGGCTGATGGGAAAGTCTGAGGACACACATTTCATATTTTATTCATCAATTTCACTGATCAATTTTATTGTTTTTATCTAATCTTAGTAAAATATAAAGATATTTGGTCAAATCCAACATTCTGTTATCACATCCCGTAGCTATGACAAATATATATATATATATATATATATATATATATATATATATATATATATTTCTTGCATATTTTAAACTATTAGATTTACAATATGTATTTAGATTAAAGTTCCACTACTGGAAACCTGGTAGGCAGTTCATAATGAGCGAGATCGTCTGCTTGGAATCCACCAGGAACCTGTTGTCATCAGGTGGTAAGACAAAGCTCAACAACACAGACATGATGGAAAAAAAATTACAAGATTCGCTCATGTCAGAGTGATTCAATTCCACTTGACACACAGGTGGACATACAGCTGGAGAAAACACTGGAATCAGTAAAGAGTGGTGCAAAAAGCCAGCAGATAGAAAGGGCTTTCCTGTGTTTCCTCTCATTGGAAAATGGAAAACAAACTCGAAAAAATTAGAGAGCGGGCAGAGAAGGGAGGAAGAGGGAGAGAGGAGAAGAGCACAGGCTGAGCAAAAGTGGTGGCTGGCCACAGCAAATGGACCACAGGCAACCTCTAGACTGCTCAACCACAGTGTGTGTCTGCAGTAAAAACAGCGCCTAGGGTTCCTGAAAAGTTGGCAACATAAAGACCCATGCCACATATCCCACAGCCAACTGTACACGAGGCAATGCCCTGACCCACACACACACTCGCAGCACTTACTATGCAGGGCAGGGCTGTGTGTTGCAGAGATGGGAGCCCAGTGTTGGTCTGGTGTGGGGATTACACATGGTGGAGTTCACCTGAACCTTCTGGTCCTGCAGACAGATAGCCTTGGTCGAGATACGACCTGATGGAAAAACATGAGAGAGTTGATGTAGTTCTTATACAATTTGACAACTTCAACAAGCATGCCATCAACATGGAAATCTGTAAGGGTCATTGACACACACACACACACACACACACACACACACACACACACACAGCCATCCACTGTCACGTAAGCAGGGGGTTGCTGTGAGTCTTTTGCGGAGTCTGATATTCTCGGTTGTCAAAGGTGCTTTTCATTAGCCTTAATACATGTCCTGGACAAAACTGGATTACAGGAACCCAACATACACAAACAGAGATATCAAATATGGACTCGTGTTTGGAAATAAAGTTGAGTGTAAAATCTGACACACATGCACATTGAGGATACCTATGAATATGCATATATTTCCACCACTTCTTTATTCTAATTGTTTGCCGAGATTGTTGGCTATTACAACGATAAGTTGTGTTAGTGTAGCTAGTTAGCTAATTACGATATTATTATGCTCCATGGCTTGTTTGAAAATGCTGTTTTTTTTAAGGGGTCTTAAACATGCATTAGAATGTGCTAAGAGACTGAGGCTGAAGCTGCATGTCTCGGACAAACAGTCAGCATTTATACCAGTTGAAGAAGCAGCATTGTTCTGGTGTTGCAGTGTAAAGCTAGTAGTATAATGGAATAATTGAAGATGACACTTGCTTTATTCTGATGTCACCCTGTTTGGCTACTAAGCTTGCATATATGTACATGTTTGTGTTTTCAAACAGTATGTTTTCACCTTTAATGCAATAAGAGAAAAAGCTTTATTAAAGATGAGGAATAGCTGATGTGTTTGGCAAATGTAACTCAATCTCAAGTAACAAAGTAGCAAAACTCCAAACTCTTTATATACCGAGTTTTTGCTCTTACTTCATGCTTCTATGTGTGCATGCGGCGATATCCAAAGCCGAACGAAGCTGTTAAGTTGGAAAACTGCCATCCAAGTGAGGGGTTTAACAATCAAACCATACACGACGCACAACAAAGTATTTCGAGAGTCATTCTCCAGACAACGTGTACAGGTCCACTTACAAACACACACACAGTCTCACCTCCAGCACACGGAGCAGAGCAGTCAGAGCGCACCACGCCCCAGCTGTAGTCGGGTTTCCTCTCAGTGCGAGGCAGGGTGTACTCCCACACTACACCTGGATTCTTTCCCTGCAGAAGGATCTGTCAGGCAAGAACACAGTACATCAGAAAAGTGTGTGAATTATATATATATATATATATATATATATATATATATGCAAGGAATGTGACAATCACGGTTTTAAATCAGAAAAACTTGCAGTTCAAACATCTATGGGTAAACTTTCAAGTAACCTTTTAGGAAGATTTAAATAACTTTTAACGAAAACGTATTTCAATCAGAAAAGCATTTAGTTTGAACATCTAGGGAAAATGAGGCGAAACATTCAAGTAACCTTTTTGGAACATTCAACTAATCTGGGAACGTGACAATAAGGTTTGTTTAATGTCATCATAACTTGCAGTTTTAATATCTAGGGAACATTATGGGGAAACGTTAAAGTAACCTTCTTGGAACATTAAAATAACTTTCCCAGATCGTTCTGGGAACGAAACAATAATGTTGGTTTTACGACAGGAAAATGTGTTGTTTTAACATACAGAACATCTTTTAATAAAATGTTCCCAGAGCATTCTGGGAATGAAATTCCAGCAGCAGATCGATATGTACATGTCAAGGCTTTATTTAGCATGCTGTCGTCAAAATTCATGCAGGGCAAATTCATACCTGTGTACTTTCTACTCAGGCCACGCACTGTATTAGAATCAACATATTTAATTATTTTAAATGAATATTTAAGAGCAGCAGACATAGAAGTCATTTTTGTAAAATGTGGGCACATGTGCTGTTGGTGTAGTTATTTGGACAAAACGTTTGGTTTGCTGGTGTGGAAACACTGGTTTTCTCTCAGTGAAACTGGGTGAAAACTACATATCTATTATTGTTTGGCCTTTGACTTTAATCATCAGTAATTTCTTCTACATTGGTACAACTCCAACAATACATACAGTTTGCCGCACACTGTCTAAAGCAAAAGGTTCAACTGCAGTGAAAGGAGAGCAGACACAAACGGTCCATCTGTTAAGGATTCCACTGCAAGAAACTAAAGGTAAGAGCACTGACAACGTGGCAGCCTAATTCAGCCATTGAGGTCCCACTGAGCTGTTAGATCCACTACCCACTAACCAGCTGGCTCCACAGACATTAATGTTCCGTCTCTAGTCCAAACTGGTTGACCACACTATTACAAGGTCTTTTTGTTTTGACAGTAGAGCGCACAATTGAGGGACAATTTCCATTCTCGTTAGCTCTTTTTTGTACCACGGGCTGCTGATTCTGAGTTACCTTTTTCTATTCGGGAGATTTATTTGGACATTCCAGTCAAGCAGAGTCTAACAGATGAACAAAAGCAGACATGCCCATCATTAAAGCAACCATGAGGATTCACTGCCAATGTGAAGAATTTGAATAGTCAGCTAATTGTGTGTCATTTTGACTAATTTCAAAACGCTGCACTGGACTGTGCGCAGTTATGTCTCTTTTAAAGCCCACCTCAATTAAGTTCAGGTTGGGTGGGTATTAATTAATCCTTAATCTATTTGGCAAATTGTATTAAATCCAACTGTCAACAGCCATTCACCAAGTCTATCAATATCTGCCATAATGACTTTTGACAAGTGTATTTTCTTTGGGGTATTTTCTAAAGTAGGGGGAATCTACCATCAAGCATCCAACTTATAAAGCCAAGCATCTTCTGGGTTTGATCCACAAGCAACAGTCCTGGGGCGCATCCACGGACTGGACCAATCACCTTCTGCTGCACATTAACTCGTCCATGTGTATGGTTGTCCCCGCTCCAGACAGCAGGCAAAAAGAGATGTGTTTATGTAGCAAGAATCACAGAGCTGTCCAATGTCAGACCAACACATCTACATATGTTGGTACAGTGTTCACAGACTTGTGAACAGCTGGAAGGACAGCCAGACAGGCGCACTCACATGCAAACTATATCCCACTAAAACGGAGGGCCACGTAGGGAGAGACGTGAGGCAAAGATACTGCGTGAGATGAAATGGTCAGGCGCATGGCAGTGTTCTAAAAGCAACAGGAATTTGTAATAAATAAATCGTAAATGTTCGTCAGTGTCAAAGTAATTCAGTGATAGTTATTAGTTACTGTCGTAGGTGCACTGCCAACAGGAACTGCAAATAGCTAATTCCAAATAATAGTGCCAGTTTGACAAAATGCCATAAAAAATAGAATGAATTTGTAGGCAACTCTTTGAATCAATTGCCCCATTACACTTCCTGTTAACAACCCCTAGAGTATCATAGGAACTGTAGTTGTGGAGTGGGCAGTCACGATTTTGTCCATGGGGGTCCACAGGTCCCCTGCGCTAAAACAAGCTCGTCCTGTTATCTGTATTCTGTAAGGTAGTCATTCAAAACTCAGACAAAGCTTCACTTTAATCAGACAGATTTAGGCTTGCATGCTGAAACCTGCTGTGCATGATATTCTACATTGGCACATAAAGCACTGTCTGATGTTGAAATCGTGGCCCTGGCCTATTTTACTGTAAACTGAATAAGAACCAGCAACTGTTCACCACCTGCACTTCCTCTGCCGATGCGGTCACCCAACCAAACCAAAACCCACTGCCATGAAACAATGACCACCACTAGCCACACCAGGTCTTTATGCCCATCCTTCTTTGCCAAACAATCGCCAATGATGTAAATCAGCAGCTATGAAAACAACATTCAGCTGGAATTCTTTGTAATCCATTTAATAGAGGACCTACAGAGTGAAAAACAACAAATCAGTCTTTCTTAAGCCATCCGCAAAGTTGAATAACCTACACCCAATCAACCACAGCAGAAGATTTAATTAATAATTTCAGACATATCCAAACCTGTCCTGCTCTAGCTCTTGAGTCTGGGACAACAGCTGTCAAAACCAAACACCAAAACCAATAAAAACCAAGAAAAACATCCTCCTGCAAATCAGTCACGATAGCAGCAATGACTTCATGCTTGCTATCACTTTATGGACATACTTTGACATGGACATACTGACAAAGCCTCCGTGATATTGGTGAGGTTCCTACGCAGGGTCCAAAGGATACTTAGGGACAATACCTACCCCAGCAATACCCTGCTGCCGTCGGGCAAGCGACACAGAAGTATCCGCTGTCGTACCACCAGGCTTCTTTCCTCAGGCTGCAGGTTGCATCAGCAGTATGCGAGCCAAGGACAGACACATAGATGCACGCTCACGTGTGCACAGACAAATGCATTGTGACCGATCACAAAGCTGAACATAAGGTAAACATAAACCGTTTTGTAGAATGACAATAAATTAACTTTTAACTCTAACCTTGACATTTTTCAAGCTATCATCTAAACCAGTTTGTACAGCTGCATTTGTGTTCGATAATCCATATTTCTTTGCAAGACCTCAAGTTGCCAAGTGGCCAATACAATTCACAATTCACTTTATCTTTATATTTGGGAACAAGTTAAGCTGCATACTGTTTTCCAAATTCTGTATTCAGTCGCTTCCACCCATTGCAGCATACTTATTTAAAGCTCTCTGATTGGATGTTTCCTGCCACAATGCATCTTTGAAGTTATATATAACATTTGTAAGTGCAATGTGTTGCCAGGTCCACGGTTTGTGGAAAGTGTTGCCTCGGGTTTAATTTGTTGCATACAAATAACATGAATAAAATCTATTAATAAAAATCCATCAGATCAGCACGTACACACATGGACAGGACCCGTCCCATGTCCACATACACACGTACACACGTACACACGTGCGCTCTCGATCCCAGCCATGGATGTATGAAGAGAACTAGCAAAGCAAACAAGTAAACCCCGGGGAGATGTGGCATCCGGTAAGCGCACAGAACACAGAAGAATGAGAAAGCAGAAAGCAGAAATAAAGAATGGATAGAACATGTGGCAGAGGATGATACCAATGCTGAGCAAATATGCCTATTTACATGTATTATGAGAATATTATTGTATTGTTGTGAATTAACAGGATAAGGTGCATCAGTTAAAATCAAAAGAATCAGACGAGCGAAGAGTTGCCGTGGCAGCAGACTAGCATGGTGGAAGCAACGTGAATGACTTGTAAATTGTTAGAGCCAAAATAATTAGATCAGAAGACTTTCACAAAAGAAACGTAAAAGTTGTAGAAAGTAGACACATGAGCATGTGATTAAAAAAAGAAGAAAAACTTCTCTGCCTCTTAATGTCCTAAAAAGCTTTACATTAAAACTGGATTCCTTTGGTTCACAGAAACTTGAATAATGTGCTACCAAGCCCCCGATATGTGATTGATGGGACCCTTCGTTCCTACAGTACATCAGACCACAGTGTGTCTTGGTTTTCACACCCCAGTCACCACACCACTCATCAGGTCAGATGAGATGATGATGAATTAGAATGTGGAAGACATCTGTCTATCTGACATGTGGGCCCACAATGCTTTGTCCTGGACTGGCATGATGTCGCCCTCGCCATACCACAAGAATGTCAATTCAGAGGGAATAATCCTTCTCTGTATCCTCTGAGACCTCAGCCATATGTTCCTCGTCCTCTTGTTAGCTACCCCCCCCCCCTTTCCTTCCTCCCCCCTCAGCTGAGCAGCTGTACAGATGTGAACCCCTTGTCACAGTTTGCACCCACACTCCTCGGTATTTTGTTTTTTCTTGGAGAGTTTCAGGCTGAGTAAGGGTCTGTGAGTGAGTGATGCATATACCCTCCCCCACATACTCTCAGTTTTCTTGTGACAGCGCCAGTTAAGTAGAATGTATGAAAATAAACCTCATCGCTTTCCTTCATTTGGCTCTTTCCATTTGCAGTTAAAGTCCCCGTGCCCTGACCTAAACTTCTCACATTCAAAGAGTTCAATTGCAGAATTCCTAATCTTTTAATCTCACTCTCCCTCCTCTCTCCATCCTTCTCACCCTATCAACCCTGTTTCTCCGTTTTGTAATTACAGGACATACTTACAGAGATTATGCTCGTGTCATCTGCAGATCTGCAGCAGATGTATGACTGGGACACATGGACAAGCAGGAGGAGCTCTGTCAGACTAAGTGAAGTCTCTCCTTTATAGAATATTTAGGGTGATTGAAAATTGGGTCTTGGTTAATTGTTTCTATTGCTTATGATAACGCTGTACTCACAAGTGGTGAATGCGGTGGCATCGCTTCCATGAAGTACGACAGGGAAAGAAACCCTAACAGTCTGACGATCAGATGTAAGCAAAGCAGTAGTTCAGCACCATTATCTAAACCACTTCATTTTGGAAGTAAAACCCAGACTTGAGTGCATCTGAAAATGTCCCTATGTATCTCTCATTGCACAGGAAACATGCACAACTACACGCAAGTCCTGCAGGTCAAACTTTAACCAGGAGGTTGGTCAACAAACTTACAGACAGTTATACAATTTAATTTGTATTTCTCTTCCAAATAAGTTTGACGACTAACGCGGTAGCTTCTTAAAAACCACTGCTCTTGCATTCCGTGCTCGCGGCTCTGTGAGGCTATACGTAGGCACAGTGGTACCTGGTACTAATTCACCATGTTATCCATCGTTCTTTAGCATGCTACTACTGGCTAATCAGCATCACCCACAGTACAGCCAAGGCTGATGGGAATGGCATTAGTTATTTCATCATAAACCTGGGCTCCCGTTTGTCCCAACTTTGTGCTAATCCATCAAGTAGATGATGAGATGTGTCTCATGTCATTTTAATGGTCATCCATATAATAGGAGTTGAGATAATTCAGTGTGGACCAACAGACTGTCCCACCGACTGACACACTGATTTCCATTCCTAAAAAAAAAAAGATTTTCCGTCTAAAAAATAAACAAAACTGAATCATCTCTCACTCAGTGAAAGCAAGATTGCGCCATTGCAGAATGCAAAAATTGCTGAAGCAGAATTTTTTGCAAAGTTTCTCAGAACTTATCATAAAATGTACCCTGAGAATGACATTTCTAGATTGTTGTTACCAGTCTGCACAACAATGGGCTGTTCAAATGCCAACTACAGCAGCTGCTCCTCTAAACTGCCCACAAACAGAAGTCTCTTTTCTAAAATAGCTAGAACAAACATTTGGAAGCTTCCTGATGGTCCAACAAGTGACCAGTAAGGACTTTGGACATTTCACACTGATATCCCTCCTGGATTCACAGGCCAATCATTCCTGCTTTAACCGCAGTATGTCAGCAGCCCGAGGGACGGAGGGGAGAAGAGCTTTTACACGACTACCACTTCACCCATGGAGGATAAATAAAACCCACATGTCTACTCCTCACCTGGTTTCCACTTCTGTTTCCACACCTAGGGTTCAGAGTTCAAAAGAAAATAAATGCTTTCGCTGACAAAGTTATGTGAGAAGAAGATCCCACCACCATTCACTTAAGCCCTAAAGTCATAAAGATGATGACTCAGCCACTTGTGGAATAATTGTTCTCCTCTCTGGAGGATAGGCCTGTCCAGCATCACATTCTGCTGCTCCAGGACGGGTAAAGACTCGTCCTCCCCTCGGAGCTCCGGTTTCTGACACAACACTGATAACAAAAGTCGGGCAAAAAAAAAAAAGGGACCATCAGCTCTTAAATCACATGTGCATACTATGCAGAACATCTCCCTCAAAGCAACCGTCTCACTTCATACTTTTCCTCCCTGCCTCTAACGGGGCAGTTGACTTCGGGATTTTACTCTCGCTCTATTAGCCATGAATCACATGGCTGCAACAAAGCACTTTTGCGATCAGCGGCCATGGCTTTGAGTGTGTGTACGTGGACAAACATGTGACTGTGTTACGCTGGAGCCGGCAGGACCAAGTAACTGCACTGCATATAAACAAGGGGCAGGCTTCTACCATGTGAGACTGAGCTGAATGGTGAAAGTGGCACAAAGGCTGATTTAGACTCACTGTACCACATCCCCCTCTTTCTGGTGGCTGCATTATTGTCCTATTTATTGTTCTATTGATGCTGAAGGGATTGGTTCGACTAAATTACACAAAACATCATTTCTCACTTAACCTTATTAGTATCTGTCCATGCAGATTTATCTATTATCTTTCAGATATCTCTAAAATGTTCTGGAGAATAGCACTGAATTATTTACACTGTGTTCAGACAGACTGCAAAGTGGATTTTAAAAGCAGCGTGATTGCATTTAATGGACAGTCACCAGGGTGGCAAAGATTGAGGGGAGGAGCTGATTATTGAGACTACTGTCTTACGTTCACTTTGACAGTTTGTTCTGGGTGAACTAACCATTTAAACTGTTGACTTTCATTTGAATTAATCCTTGACATGTCACGAACCTTTCTTGTCTTCTTCTTCTTCTTCTTCCACTTTTTAGCCTTATAGTCTCTTTCTTTCAACCCACAAAGAGGGCTGCTCTGCACAGCACAGGCGGTTTGAACCCCCCAATTTATCTGATTAAAGCCTTCCACTCCACCCACCCATCCCCAGATCATCCCTGACGTAACCAATCGCCGAACACAATTAGCATCGCACAGAGGCACCGCAGACAGCTACAACCACCCTGCTTCTCCCTACCACTCCAAACTTCTTTTTTCATCTAAGCCTATTCATATCCAGACGTATAAAAAAAACAGAGGCGTGGCAGCTCTGCCAGGGACCCTGTCACTGTCAATTGTCCCGAACGGACATCACTCGGCAGCGGCGGCTTACTTCAAACACCAGCGTCTCATTAGTAGGACCGGCAGCATAAAGGCTCTCCGGCTTGTTGAAAGAGCGCTGGTAGTCGAACACGGTCCCACCAAAGTAGAACTTCCCCGGCCAGTCCACAGTCCAGTCCCCGGTCAGGTAGTACTTCTTCTTGAGGGAGCGGGCAGCCAGGTAGCTGGTGGACACCTCCATCTCGTGAACTTGAATGCTTCGTGCCCCGGCCGGGACTGCAACCATGGAGTAGTACTCTGGGGGAAAAAGGATAATGAAAGAAAGTCAAGGCTGAATCATGCAGAGATAATTCTTTATTGCTGTTCTCTCACTCTTCCTGCTACCCATGCACACGCACACACACCACCACCCCGGCTCTACCCCATCATGTGCTTGACTTTATTCCATGTCCATGTGTGCTACTGGGTGAAGTGAATCTGTCCTTTATGAAGTGGGATTAGATGCATTTGTCTGTGCATGGATTTTGTGCATGTCTCTGTTTGTCTGCTTAAGTCTCCCTTTGTCTTGCAACGGTTTATGCTAGCGACATGCACAGACACACAACAAACAAAGACAGGCTTACCGTTGGCTCTGTGCTGAAGGGTGTATTGGCCCTTGAAGAACCTGCAAGTGGAGTTGTCTCCCTTACAGGCTCCGCAGGCATCCAGAGAGGCCTTAGAGCCCAGGATCTTGTCACAGCCTACGGCCTGCACACACACGCACACACACACACACACACACACACACACACATGCCATGAATGTGGAATGTGGACAGACGTAGAATTAAGAGGAATCAACAAATGTATTATTAGTTGACATCTGGTTTATAAGGAAAATATAGCGCTGGTGGGGTGATGCAACATTACCTCAAAGATTGAATGTGGAGAAAAGAGGAATATGGAATAAAATTGAGACATTAGATTAGTTGTTTTGTTCAAAGAAATCCTCCCAAAAAATACTGAAACAAATTGAGGGATATTTTTCTAATTACACTTCATTAGCCGGGTTGTTAACACCTGCTCGCACGCATTTCACTGCAGCATTTAAAATGCTGAAGTAAATTCATGGTGGGACACAAAAATTGTCTTTATTATAATGCGCTTGTGCATATTATAAGAAATGATATGTCATATTGGCAAGAATTACTCCTTAAATGGCTGCAGGTATGGCAAACAACATGACTGCTTCGTTTTAATCAAACCATACCATCACATTTACATCTATGTATTGATTTGTTACATTTTGATTAACAAAGGAATGCCCTATTTAAGTCAAGCCTGATACGGGCTATTTAATAAACACTGATATCAGATCGGTACTCGGTATCAGCCGATACCCAAAGCCCAGGTAAGTCTATGGGTATCGCAACTGGAAAAAGTCGGAACGGTACGTTTTTCCATGCAGACAGTGTACCTCACACACTCCATCGATGCAGACGTCCCCTTTGTGCTCCGAGCAGGAGGTGCCGTCTTTCACCTTGCCGGACATGGCGAAGAAAAAGTCATAGTCTTCTGCAATGCAGTACAGCTTACAGATGTCTTCATCTGCACACAGAACATAGATACATACAGTAATAGTCAAAAAAAAAAAAGGTAGCAGCAGGAACAAGTGCAACTTTTGGGTGGAATGGCACTTCATTTTACTGATTCACAAGTTCTTCTATGACTTGGTAAACTCAAAGTGTGGCTACTATGCTGCAACCTGTTAAACACGCAGTATGCACAGCTCCTGATGAAGCTGAATTGGAAAAGACAGGAACTGAATATGAATGCACCCAGGGGTATTCATGTGCGGCTGCAGTTTTATTATGTGGTTCAGATCAGTTATCACAGACAAGTCTCTACAGCAGTCTTTGATTAAAATAAATGACGGTGAAGGTGACTTGGCCCAAGGTCCCAGAAGGCAGTTCAGAATCTGTTCCTCTCGACATCACCTCCCATTCATCAACAGCTTAAACAGGCCTGGGATGACGGCCAAACGCACTGCTCCCCTCCACTGCACTCTCTCTCGCTCTGTGTAACAAAGCTGGCCCGTAGGCTTCCTCTTTAAATCCATCCCCCCTGTGTCAGAGGGTGCAGGTGGCTACATGACTCCCATGCACATTACACAGAGTGATAGTTTCCTCCAGCTTTTTGGCCCTAATCATTGCAGCAGTAAATAGAGGTTGGCATTACAGAAATACTTTATGTACTCGCAGAGTACAGTGGGGTTCAGAATGAAAAGAATTAAGACAAGAAAAAGCCTGCACTAAGCATACTGAAATTCTCTGTGTATTTAGCAGCGCCATGTACTTTGAACAATGAGGTTTCTTTTCTTGCGCATTACGTGCCAAGAATACAGTGGAGATGTCTTCATAGTCCTTGGATACTGTGTCTTTTTACAATAGAGAGAGAAAAATGATACAAAAAGATCTCTCAATAATGGAAGAGAGAAGAAAAATAACAACCGAAAGAACCTCCGGGCAAATGAGGCAATGAACCACAAGACAGAACAGACTTTGTACGTGTTGGGTCTTACATAAACTGATCACCTTACCGTCCACTTTGGTGTAGGGCTTCCACTTGTAGTACCAGCCCCTGAAGGGCTTGCTGTTGTACTCGGCACACTGCTGGGCCCGAAAGTCCACAGAGTTAAGAGGACACGGTCGAGTGTTACACAGCTGGTTGAGACGGCTGGAGCCCGAGCAAAATTTACCATTGTTCTGTGGCCTGGGTGGAAGAAGAAGAAGAAGAAGAAGACGAAGAAGAAGAAGAAGAAGAAAAGGTTTACAGGTCTGTTGATCATAACCATACCTTACTATACCAATATATCAATGAGACAATCACAAATCATTACAGCTACCGCACTGATCAAAGGTTCCGTAATGATATACAGCTGTACTGACAAGATGAATCCAGCTGATCAGGGAACAAGACCACCCAAAGAAGGAAGTCAGGTGATGTAGTACAAAGAGTGAAAAAGTTTGCATAGTGAGGAGATCGGGGTGAATGGATGGGTCATACAAACACAAGACTTTGCCCTTGTGAAGTCAACGTTGGCTTATTTTAACTTTTGTATTTAACGTACTTAACTTACCAAGTTAACTTTGTGTTTAAAACTGCAACCGTTTCACAACGTGTGCCTGTCGCCAGTTCTCTCCAACAGCCTTATCTGTTGTTTTGGGAGACTTTGACAATTGACCTATTCTGTCGTTTATGTATGAGGTCGTGCTGCCTCGAACATTTGCCAAATATTGGAAAAAAACTGAGCAAATGCTTTTTGAGTTAGAAACACGTTACTGACACCTCAAATATACACTCAATTTGTTTAAGTGGATTGTTTTATCAGTGAACAAAAGGTTCACATACAATTATATTTTTAATTTCTTTAGTTTTTTTTCATACAAAAATAAGATTAATAAAAAATAAAACTTTTATGTGTTGATAAGAAAACTTAAAAGAGCATCTTGAAGGCTTCGAGAGGGAATTTTGCACACCGGCATGTCCCAATCATTGTGACTGATGAGCCGAGAAGAACATAATAAAATAATAAAATAACATTTAACAGTTTCTCTGTTACATTTCCTTTCATCCACAACAAATATGCTGCCTTGACTCACTAAAATGATTACATCTCATCCACCAATGTCGTGCCAGTATATTAGAGTTTTAAGCAGGACTAAAGATCATGTTGGTTTAATGGGACTGTCAAAGAGAAGTTTGCACACCATTTCAGATGTTTCCACACCATACCAAATGAACGCTTCTTTAACCACACGGAAATAGCTGGTACAGAACATAAACAGGTAATGGAGACTTAATATGCCATTTAAAGGGATAAAAGCAATCACCACTTTGAGAGAAAAAGAGAAGCAGAGTCCTGACAGTTAGTGAATATAAGGATGCCACGTCTGACTTCTCAGGCTTTCGAGACTCATGCCGAGCATTCCAACTCAACCACCAGCAGACAAAATTGAGTTTAGCTATTTACCAAAGTGTTCAGCACACAGAGAGACTGCGGAACCATGCTGATCAAACACATCCAATAAAAACAATTCGCTAAGTGTTGCAGCGTAATGAACCACTTTGGAAAAGGAACTGACAAAACGATTAAACGGTTAACACCAGCAGGAGAATGCAACTGGAGGCCTATTTATTTTAGTATTTCTTGCACCAGTGCAACAGTATTGAACATGTCTGAATTAAACGAATGTCAGCCACAATCAGTTGTAAAAACGGCATGTTGTTGTTTCACTGCATTTTTATTCAACTCCAACTGCTCATCCCCTGCATTCAGACCTGGACTCAATCAAACCGTTTTCTAGCTGCCAAGAGTGATGGAGCTCCTCGAGGTGTGTGTGTGTGTGTGTGTGTGTGTGTGTGTGTGTGCATGTGTAAATCTGCTCGGTCCTGATCTCATTTTCCTTGTTAGGGGGGGGGGGGGGATTTGGCCCAGGTTTTCGTAGGCCTGATCCTATTAAGACTTAGCTGCAGACAAATGCAGCCCATATGGTAATGTGCTTACGGAAGGCCAGTGGGGGACTACACTGTATACTGCATCAGTCAAGGCCTTCTGATCAGAGCCGAGCATGGATGAGGGACAGTCTACTTGAGAAAGTTGAATGCAATTCCTGGATTATGGACAGTCTGAGTTTCGCAACCCTGCTGGTTTCTCAACCTCTTTTCTTCTTTGTCTTTCTCCGCTCCTCTCCTCTCCCTAGATCATCTATTATCTTTGCAACTGTAAATCTACTTGCAAGAACAAGACAGAAACCAGATATGTCAAATTTACATTTTTTGTGTTTCAGTTATTCCTCTTCTGTCTCTACACCCCAACTCCAACGGAGCCCTCAGGGCTCTTAAGGATGCTTAAAAGCCTCGGGAGGCCGGTAAATCTGCCCAGCGACAGAAGCTGAGACTGAACTCCTGCAGGTCAGAGGTCATCATGTCTAGTCTTGTCTTTTCCTTGAAACCCCCCCCTCCCCGCCTCTCTCATAACTTCCCAAATAGATCCTCATTCTGCTGCTCTGCAACGGGCCAAGCAAATCCCCTTTACAAGTCTACCGCGAGACTACACGAACCAACGCCTCCTCACCCTACCCCCCCACTCCCTTCAAATGGAGTGTGCAACAAAATGTGCTCCCATCAAAACCAGGTCAAGATTGTGAACCTAATCTCCTAGGCTTGTTGGTGAGGATTAGGTTGACCGCGTTTGATCTGGCAGGTGGTCTACAAGGAAGTGGAGGGATGGACGGGGAGAAGATTCATTTTCTGTCTGGGAGCAACTCCGATGGGTCGTCTGTAATCGGCTGATCCAATAGAACTCTTTTACAAGACTCCCCAAAAGATACATGCTGGACTCATAAAATGGATGAGTTTGTGCAGAATCAAATGAAAGGATTTTTAAGACTGTTCCTGCTGAGTGAAGATTTTATAGTCGGGCGGAGGTGAAAACCTACAAGAAGCTGTCATGGTCAACTTCCAAACAACATGGGATTTTATTTGATTTTGACAAAAATTCGAGACATTGATTCCCATACATTTATAAATCTACACACTGCAATTCTGACAATAAACTACATGTTTAAATTGTGTCATTGAGGAATAGCACACATAGTGTCCAGACAGTTCAGTTTTGGGTTGAAAATTCGGGCTAATCCTTCTTGTTCTGCTCAGATTAAGAGTCCTGCCAAAATAATCGCAGAGATTACTGGGGACAGACACTCTGAGTCAGGGACTAAAATGTGACTCAGGGGTACATGCTGCAGTTGTGATACGGTCTGAGTGTGGTCTGGTGGAAGAATGTGTTGAGGATGGTGACGGAGGTGAAGAGATGCCATAAAACATACACCAGACTAATTATGTTGTCTTCACATGAGAGGAATCTGCCAACTAGTTGACCCTTTGTATCTTTTTGAAAATGGTATCATGACTTTGCATTGTTGGAATAAATATTCAGCCCTCCCCATCTTTCCCCTTTCTGTCCCACTGACCCCGTAACTCTCTGTTTAGCAGCTCCAACCCATTTTTAAGCGGCTGCTGTTACAAAGCACTCTTTAGTGCCACAGGAATGATGAATGAACTTGACAGCTAACCTGATTTAAAGGACTCTGTGGCCCTTTTTGGTGTGCCAGTTCTGGTGTATAATGTTCGCTAAATAATCATATGAGGGCTGGTCTGCCTCTGAACCCTTTGGTCTTTGATCCCTCACAAGGATTAAGAGACGAGTCGGCTGTGACGGACGGAGAATCTACATCAGTGTCTGCCCGGCTGTTAAGTAAGCAGTGACGAAACACAGTAAAAACTATTTTAACATTTCAAATAGCTGAAACACTGAACAAGTTGAAGTCATAGTTGGCAGTCAATTTACAATTACTGAAAAAAGTTGAAATGGGAGTTAAAATGGAAGTGATGAAGAAATTCAACATCCAGTTTAAGTGTAAGTGCTTAATGAAGTTGAAGTGTCAATATAAATGTAAGCCTTGAGTAAAGTTGGGGGGAAAGTGCTGAAAGGAGTTGAAGATTCAAAGGAAGATAAAGCACAGAAGGGAGTTGAACGTGAAGATGATAAATTGGCCTGATAAATTAGTGCAAGTTCAACTGTAAAAACTGAAAGATGATGTCAGCTGAAACACTGAAAGCAGTTGGAGTGATTCAACAATGGACGTTGTGGGAGTTAGAAAAGCTGAAACATTGTTTTTTTCCAAAGGTGAAGACCTGAGATTTGAAAGGGTACTCTCCTGTACCTTAAAGTAATAAAGTGAGTTCAGATGTCAGTTGAAGTGTAATCACAGAAAGCATAAGAACTATGATAAGGACTAAGAAATGAAAGCAGTGAAACTGTCAGTTTTGTAAGCACTGAAAGCTGATGAATAGCTAATTGGAGAGGAAGGGCTCTATTCAAATGATCTATAGTGGATGATCTCCATGGCGAAGTGTAATTAGGGCAACTCCACCTTCGCTAGTTAAATGGTGCAGAATCTGGGCACAAAGTCAGGCGCAATGGCAAAATGGGTTGTATTTAGTCTCGTAATTGATAACAGGTGTGTTTTGGGCATTGTCCATTGGGACCGGAGGGGGCCCTGAATCCGGAGGCTGCATAACGCGCTGGCTTGCAGTTAGGGCTCAAAACACAGCCGTTTAAGGGGAGAGGGCAGGCAAACTTTGAAGTAGCCTCACATTTAAACTCTCACACCAACCCAGTATCACACACACAGAGGGATGAGGAGGGAGACGCTGAGTTCAGACTGAGGTGTGTGTGCACCTTCCACACGAGGCATAAAAAAAGCACTCGCTGACTCTTTATGACACATACTGTTGGACAAATACATGTGTGGGGGAAGCCTCCTACTGTGTGACAGAAGAATTTGTTTTTCCCTTCACTTAAATAAAAACACTTCCACTTTAAATTAGTGCATTGAAATTCCGCGAAGTGCAGGAAATGTTTGACGCAATATATTTGTTTTGAACATGCATGCATGAATGAATGAATGAATGATGAATGAAATTTATTTATAGAGCGCTTTTCACAGACATGACATCACAAAGTGCTTAACAGCAGAAATTTTAAAACATAAAAAACCACAATGTGACCCTAGGGTCAATAAATTACATACACAGAATGAAATAAAATAAAATAAAATAAAAAATAAAAATAAGATAATAAAAATTAAAACATATTTTAAGAGCAGGTCTAGGACATGGGTTTACTTTTACACAAACGCCAGCCTAAACAGGTGGGTTTTGAGCTGGCTTTTAAAAGTATCCACAGTATCTGCAAGGAGCAGAGTTGCAGGCAGAGCATTCCAGAGCCTCGGGGCCACTGCCTCAAAGGCTCGGTCACCACGGCTCTTAAATCGTGTGCGTGGGACTGACAGAAGACCTAGAGCGTTTGACCTGAGAGTGCGGGCGAGTGAATAGGGGTGAAGTAAATGAGCTACATAAGCCGGAGCCTGACCGTGAAGTGCTCTGTAAGTGATGGTGAGAATTTTGAAGTGCATGTAGGAACATCTTTCTATCTGAATAATGTGCCCTGTAAATAGCAGGAAAATCCTGCGCCATAGACTTAACACCAGGTTTTGCGTTTGGTGTGAACGCAGCATTAGGCATCAGTCATAGTTAGGGGTGCAACGCATCACAAAACTCACGGTTCGGATCACGGTTTTGGCGTCACGGTTCGGATAATTTTTCGGATCAGGAAAGAAAAGGGGAGGAGTTAAATTTGCTTTCCATTTATTAATTAAAGAACTTCAAGAACACTTAAAACAAAGAACTTTGGGCAATAGTCTTACATAAAAACCAAAAATATTGAAGATGTCCAATTTGAAACATGCCGCGGTGATACCTTGTTGTTGTTGTGTCTTGGCCCCCGTCGCTGACAGACTGGGGTGGTGGTGCTTCAAACTGTATTGCCGTTATCGTATGTCTCTCTCTTTAAACAACGCCTACATACCGTAACGGTTTCGTCCACCACCCTCATCCCGTCATTATAAGTTACAGGGAAGACAAAATCCTCCCAAATGATGCCGGGGGCTTCTGAAGTTCCTCCGCTCGCCATGACTTTCACCGTTAAATGCTTTTAACCTGGTCCGTTCACGTGAACACACTACTGCTTTATATCTGTTCACTGACACTCTGCATTGATATTCGGGGACTTGTTACTTGAAAAGAAACAGCAGCAGTAGAACTTTATTACACACTATGATGATTATACTGTAAAAAAAAATACTCAATAATCCGCGGTTCACAAGTGAGCCGAACCATGAGGAGTGATCCGAACCGAACACGGATCGATCCGTGATCCGTTACACCACTAGTCATAATCCTTATTAGTGTGGTATGAGATTCTGGTTGTACTGTAAGTGTGGATGTGTGTGCTCATGCATGAATATGAGGTCTGCGTTGGTGGCAATGCTGTTTCCTTTAATTGTTGAAGAGCAACAGGTTGTTCCATTATTGAGTGAAACATTTGTCCTCAAACAGCATGAAATTTGCTTCACATTAGCTGAGCCGAATTCTCGCGAGTTATAGGAATCAATTCATCTTCAGTTTTTAAATATTGAATATCAGGAGTGCTTCACATTCTCTTGACAGCTCGCTGGAAACACAAATATAAAAACAGAGGGGTTGTCTAGGAATTTGTGTTGACGTTGTTTCCTGTTGATCGGCCATGGCTCCCACAGGAGAAAACAAAATCACAGTTAACTGGTTTCCCCATCCCCATCATGACTCTTCCTGAGTTACAGTACAGGGGAAATTACCAGGCTATAAATACACATTTTTCAAGGAAAACAACAACATGATGTCAGTATGCTCTGTAAGACTATTGATTACACATACTACACAGAAAAAGGCAAGAGGGGCTGAAATGATCTGGAAATGAATCCATTCTTTAAATATCCTATTACAGACATCCTCAGATTTAAAGGGCCAGTGTTGTCGGTGCTGGCTGGCTTCTGCAGACAATGACAATCAATCAACTGTGCACAGCATTGTGACAGAAAAAAATGTAAATTTAATATTTCTAATAAATCTAGAGATCGGTTGTATTAAAGTGAAATAGTGGCTAAGAACGTCCAATAAATCTCCAGATTGTTCTGATGGATAACAACAAGGGATTTAGGAAACAACAGTAAACCTGAGGATCTCTCACATGCTTTTGCTAACAAAGAGATCTGCACTGTGGGATCTGGGTCTGCAGAATTATGTTTGTGTGAGTGAGCAGCAAAAGGGGACGTTTCAGAGAAAAAGAGCATGATGTTAGGAGGAGCACGGGGAGACATAGTCTGTCTGTCAGCATGACTGATGAGAGCCGTTATCTGGTACTTGTATGTATGTATGTGTGCGTGCGCGTGGGTGTGCATGTACAGTGTGTGTGTTTGCATGTCTGTGCTGACAGCTACCTGGCAGACAGTGCTTTCAGGTGTTCAGAAAGGAAGGATTTTGGGACATGAAGCTTTCAAGAATTGCTTTTGGGCTCAAACTCAGTTTTTTCATTGTAGAAGCAGCTACATGACAAGATGAATCACTTTGTCATCTGTTTGGCTCGTTGATATCATTGAAAAGGAGTCGATGAATCAGATGATCGTGTGAGTGTGTGCAAGCGTGGATACCTTGGGCTCGAGCAAGAGCGCTCCCTGTACATGACCCCTCCTCCACAGGTCCTGGAGCAGTCAGACCACTGAGACCAGGCCGACCACTGGCCGTGGACCGCCCTGGGACCGTGCTCCCCGAATTTAACACACTGACCCCTCCGGCACCACTGGAGGAAAAGGAGAGATAAGGGAACGAATGATGAGGAAAAAGACGCACAGAAGTAGCTCTCTTATCAGAACTTGAGAGTCGGCCCGGGCCTCTTGCCTGAGTTTCCTGGTTTGGACAAATGCCCAGCACCACACCTGGACACCCACACTCTCTAGCTACAGCCAAAACACACACACACACACTCACACACACAGTCACACACATCACCACCTCTCCGTCTCTCTAAATATCATCTTTGGATCATGTGAAGAGGTACGGCCGTTCTCTGTCCAGCTGGGAGACGCAAACATGCTTCTGCAGGTACATGCAGGCACATGAGCCGCCTGCGCTACCTTTTTAAGCCAAGATTTACTTTGGTTCAAGGAAAGTTTGAATACTTTAACTTAAAAGGATGATTGCAATTGATCACAGCTTGGCTGTTATGCTCACAGCCATTATTTCTAACAGTTATTATAACATTACACTCACTGAAGTAGTTACAGCGATCTGGGAACACCATGACATCTCGACAACAAAGGCTGATTTATCTAAGCCACCGGAATATCGGTAATAATCTGCCGTTACACAGGAAATGTGTTTGGACTCACAGCTGCAACAAGCACATCACATCACAGTAAGTAAGTCGATCTGTAAACTGTGATGAATCAATTCAACCGACAGTTTGAAAGTAAATTTAAGGTTTGCCCTCAATTTCTCTCACATAAATATTATTAATTAATTGGTTTGAAGCAACAGTTAAGCATTTGGGGAAAGAGTTAAATGAATTGATACTGTGCGATATTGTAAGTGAATAAAAAATGTTGTATCCAGCGTAGGGGCATCCAAGAGTGTGCTGAATCTCATTTTCTCCTGTGTTTCAAAGAAGACACTCCATATATACAGTCCATGTTGGACCGTATAAATATGTGACCTGTGAACTTTGTTCATTTCTGTATGCACCCTATGCACTATTTCCTCACCATGTCAGGTCCACAGCTGGTGCCTTCTGCAGCAGGCATGTACTTGGTCTCACACCGGTGCCCCGTGCGATGACACCACAGCGACTTGCAGATGTCCTGTCAAACAAGCCAAAAACACAAAAACACACACACACACACACTCAGTATGAGGTGTCTATCAGATACGGTCTTATTTTACCATCATCGGTTTTCTTTCTGCCCGTACACTGACAGCCTCTTGGCATCATCTTCCTCCCCTCTCTCCTCTTCGTTGACCCGCCAGCACCTGCTTCCTGCCAGGACCACCATCACGCTGGTCAATAAGCCCCCGCCGGGGATAAGCTTCTCCACAAAGCCTTGGTGTCAAATCGAATCACTGTACTTCTTTAATGAAACGGGCTATAATTGCATGTGTCATCTGACCCAACAATACGGAGACAGAGCGAGCGAGTGAGCACAGAGGGAGAGCCCGGGTCGAAAGACAGGCGGCAGAGTCTGGCCACCCGCCCAACTGCAACTGACAACAAGAGAGAACCCAGAAAGGAGGGAGCAGGAGAGGCCGCTCCGGTGTGTGTTTGAGTCTTTGTCCTCATTCTCTGATGCCGAGTAGGTGATTGACAGCCATACCAGCATGCTGAAAATCATTCTACATGAGCCTATCAGGGACAAAAAAAACAACTGTGAAAGGCAGCCCTAAATCTGCTAATCAGCGTGTAGGTTAATTTACCACCCACTGACTTGTACCCAAAAGCAGATGTAGATGTAGATCTTCTGTGAGGGAAACATAGCAGGGATTTGGAGAGATCGTGAATAGCCAAGGCGATGAAGTGCGTGCTAATCCGTCATATATACGATTTGGCCAAGTCGATTTCCCAGCAATTACAGCCCTGGAGAGGATACCCTGTAGTATTTTAATCAGCATTTACATGTGAATAAACACCAGTGAATGCACCCAACATAAAGGCTCATACCACAAGGCTTCGGAGGGGTGGGGGTAAAGGCTGAGGATTCCCATTCAGTTTGTAGAATGCATTTATAAAGGTGGGTCAAATGTGGGGGGTTCGGAGTTGTTGTGCAAAGATCATGCTAATTAATAAAGTGCCAATTAAGCACTGCACCATTAGCGCTGCAAACCAGACAATTGCAGCCCCTGTGTGATCCGGGTGCTCCATCTCATGCCGGAGGCTCATCTAGTGAGCCTTAGTTTAGGCAAAGGGACACATGAATGATGCTTGATTGAGGAATGTTGGGCTCCACGTAAAACCAGGACGATTCACATATACTGCTACAGATTTGGTTCTTTGTAACTGCACAATTCAGGTTTAGTTTAATGATCCGCTTTTAGGAATCATCCTTCTTCTTACTTTGGTGTATAGTGTCTTTGTTGGATCGTATAACATGCGGCCGAACTTTCTCAAAAAGGAGACTTACCACAGATCGTGTCTAGAGAGCACCCCAGTTAAAACCTGGAAAAACGTATTCTTTGGAAACAGCAGCAGAAAATGTCCAACATATACTTTTCAGTTGATGTGGTTGCTTGATTGTCATTAAACAGTTGCCATTTGACACGTCCAGCAGGTATGGAGCAACACGAGCATTTTGAGTGTTTTAGCAGTTTGAATATTTGTGAATGTAACTCCATTATTCTTTTGTTGTTGAACTCCTGAGAAAAACATCTGGCTTTGGCTGCGAAATGCTCCACTTTGATCACCAGCCAGTCTCTAACTTTGATATTTGATGCTGGGGAGGCAGCACATTTTTATTTCGCATTTTTGCTGAAAAGAAATTTCGTGCTGCAGGGGAAAGCATCCCTGATGCGAGCAGTGAGAGTGAATCAATAGCAGACTATAGCCGCCATGAAGATCTCACCTTGACAAAATCAAGGCTGCACAGTTTGGCCTTGGAACCAAACTGCCACTTGCACTGCGTG
Source organism: Melanostigma gelatinosum (assembly GCF_949748355.1). NCBI lineage: Eukaryota > Metazoa > Chordata > Actinopteri > Perciformes > Zoarcidae > Melanostigma > Melanostigma gelatinosum. The sequence continues at coordinate 4,878,577 of NC_136635.1, read as the reverse complement.
TCTGCGTTGTACAGCTGCCCGGGAAGCTGTTCAGGGTACTTGTACTGACCAATCTGCTTGGGCTCGTCCACCAGACAGGATGCCTGGGCTGTTCTGGTGAACACAGCAAACCAATCGTGTCGGTCAGGGAGAAAGCAACGGGACTAGCAAAGTTGAAAGTGCTTGTGCACTTGCACGAGGCGATGAGACCTACCCAAGGAAGCGGCTGAGGTACTGCCGACTGCAGGTGGACCAGAAGAAGACCCCGTTGTTTCCAGCCAGAGTTGGAGACATAATGTTGCCTTCTGTCTTGCGACAAGGGTTCCCCTCGCCATCATGGATCATCCCAAAACTAGATAACCAAAAAAAATTAAAAATAGAACCACGTAACTTTATAGTTAAAAAAAGACATGTAGTGCAAGTCCCTTAATGAGTAGAAGTTTGGGCTTCCAAGAAAAAGAACATGGCAGTTATTCTTCAACTGATCGAGCTGATGTCATTGTTTACTCACACGATATAGTAAAATAAAAATGACGCTCGTTGCAGTCATCAGAAAATCACACATGCTTGCTGATACTTACTTACTCATTCTTCACTGCGACATGTTTAGCACTTACCTCTTTGGTCATTTATCTGCCATGAACAGTTTTAAGCCTTGAGTCATCGTGTTTCTGGGCAAGCTGACCAAATTCATCAGGATATTGCATCTTATAGATATTCTGACATATTGTAGCGTTGTCGTTTTAGCCAAACATGAAATCGACAGCCTTCTATCTCAATGAAAACATATGGAAACACAAACACTGAGCCATGTTTCCATTATTCTCTCATGAAGTGGATGAGGTAGTGCTCTTACGTAATGCTCCTATTTCAAAAGAATATTTGTTTCTTTAAATTAGACCGCATTTATTTTATTAAATATATATTCATTACAACCACTCACAGCACAGAGCCAATATAGTGACTGGTATACTGAACCGCTCTAAGATGACACCACGGTCTGACATAGTTTCATCTGGTTTTGTCTGTGTGGTCTCTTGTGGTGTATACGGAAACATAATAAGAGTTAAGAAAGCTGCAGATTTTGTCAAACATACTTGTGTCCAGATTCGTGAGCGATGGTGAAGGCCAAGCCCAGTCCCGTATCCTCATTGATGGTACAACTCCTGTACTTGCTGCACATTCCACTGATGGGGGCAAAACCTGCATTGAGAAAGTAAGAGGGAGAGGGAAAAGGTGTTAAGATTATGAGATACTAAGGCCCTGTCTATACGTATACAGAACAAATAAAATGATGTCCACACAACATTAGTTTTACCAAATATCTCCAACCACACTAGAACGCAAAAATGGCCTTTCAGGAACAGTCTCCTGCCAAGGAAGACTCTGAGAAGGTTGGGAAATGGGCACGCGCTAATTGGAAAAGATGACTTCCTCGTTGACCAAACACTCCGTTTTTACATGTCCACACAGGTACACAGTAACGCCTTAGAAGACGTTTTCAAAAATATCTGTTTCAGTAACTTAAAACATGTGGACGAGAAGCCAAAAGGTAAAGGAAAAGAATATCTGTATACGTGTAGACAGGAATTTGGCTATTACGGACGGCATAAAAAGCGGAAGGGTAAGAAAATCAAATATCCAACCATTAAATTCTTCTGGCTTCTTTCCTTTGGTGTAACTGAGCACATTGTTTCGGTTAGAATGTCTGACAGATTTGGCAGACAAAAAAACATCTGACATATTTGCATATTGCGTACATAAATGCATGGTGGAGGCTTCCACATCAGCTGCAACCTCACAAGCCCGGGCCAACTGGACTTAAGTTTGTTCCTAGACTTTGATAGCCGCTCGGTTTAGAGGACTACTGCTGATGGTGGACCGGACCACATTAGGGAATAAGATAAGCGATCCTAGATGTGGGATTTACTGGAACAGACAAGCTGATGAAAATGTTCTTACTGTCTTCTCTGGCAGAAGTTTCTCCTAATGGACCCAAAGACATAAGAACATGTATAGTAAAAACATCAATACCGGTATATGGTTGATGAATATGAATTAAATAGCCAGATGTATAACTTTAACAACATATAGTTCATAAATAATTCTAATCATGAGTCACCTTTCCTTTTTTTTACCATTACTCATGCAGTTAATAACTTACGGTGCTGCTCTGAGATTACTAACAATTAGTGGTGTGAAAGCAATATGATTATGGTATTAGTCAGGCTTAGCTGGCTGCGTTGATGTTGTTCCAGCTGCCTTTTGTTCCTACACGCGTTAAGATTTATGAATAAACTGAACATAAGCTCATCCTAAAGTGCAACACTGGTCACTTCACGCATGGTGAGGCATGATTCTTTGTCAACATTTGTTTCTTTGTTCAACTTAGCTTATCCAGACCTTGGTGTTTGACACGTATGGTTGTTTTTCACACAGATTTTAAGGACTACCATGGCAGGATACTTTTAATGAGCTCTTTTCCTCTAAATTGACAGTTAATCAAGGTGATGTTTGCATTTCTGGCCGAGTGTTCTGCTGAGCTTGACTAGAGATATACCGACTCCACACATTTAAACCTGGGAGAACAAACAATCTGCAGCCACTGGGTCAAGTTCTGAGAAAGCACGTAGTTTATTCTGCGCAGGTGCATCAGCTTAAATAGACAGTCACATGACACACTCACACCTGAAATGCATTGGCAATAATTGGGAGCACAATCAGTTGCTTCAATTAACACCCCCACTTGATCACACATTATTGACAACCATAAATCATACAAGGGGAAAAACATGGAAACCAACTGCACTTAACTGGCTATGCCCCAAACAAGAACATGGAAAAAGTAAGTAGCTTTGCTTTAGTAGCTGGTTTTGTCATCAGGTCAGCTACCATCCGGTCTGTTGGGCAATACTCCAAACATACTTTACAGTCATTAACAGTTGATCTCACAAAATGGTATTTTATATCAATGTGCTTACATCGCTGTCTGCTCACTGGATTCTTGGCTAATGCAATTGTACCTTGGTTATCTTCAAAAATCTTAGGTACATCATACAGACAGTCATCAAGATGTTCAAGCAGTTGAGATAAGTAAAGACACTCTTGTGTGGTTGCGGCCAACGCCATATACTCTGCCTCACAAGTTGACAGTGCTACCGTTGGCTGCTTTTTGGTCTTCCAGGAAATCAGAGGACCATTCTCACTCAGACTAACACAATAACCAGTTGTACTGCGTCTGTCAGTTGCATCACCTGCCCAATCTGCATCACTGTAAGCAAACAACCTCAGCTCATCACATTTTCTGTAACACAACATTTTGTCATTTGTGCCCTTCAAATATTTCAGTACATGCTTAACAGTTGTCCACTGCTCTTCTGTTGGCTCACTGAAATGCTGTGACAGTCTGCTTACAACAAAGCTCAGATCAGGTCTGGTGCATGAGGTTAGGTAGATTAGGCTACCCACTGCCTCTCTGTATTTTCTGGGGTCACCTAGCTTCTCATCAGTGTAATGCAGCTTTGGTTCACAAGGTGTTGACCTGGGCTTACAATCCTGCATATTAAACCTGTCAAGCAGCTTGTCAACATAGCTCTGCTGTGACATGGTCACACATCCATTACACTGGTCAAAAGTGATACCAAGAAAATTCTTCAGTCTGCCCAAATCTTTCATCTGGAACTTCACAGCAAGCATCTTTTTCACTGCTTTTAAAGCACTCTCATCACTGGCTGCAATAACCAGGTCATCAACCCAGATCAGTAGGATCACCTTGTCATGTTCCGTTTCTCTCTCATAAACACAGTGATCGGCTGGATTCTGTACAAACATATTTTCACATAGATAGTCATGCAACATTATGTTCCAGTTTCTACCTGATTGTTTAAGCCCATATAGTGACTTCTTTAGTCTACACACCATCTTCCCATTTGTCTGAGATTTTACATCATAACCCTCTGGCTGTTCCATGTAAATCTCACAATCAATTGGTGCATGTAAGTAGGCGGTTTTAACATCCATCTGATGCAGGATCAGATCCTCCTGGGCAGCTTTCTGCATCAACACTCTCACACTAGTCAGGTCGGCAGTAGGAGAAAACGTTTCTCCATAATCTACACCCATCCGTTGACTGTATCCCTTGGCTACATAGCGGGCCTTGTACTTGTCAGATCCATCAACATTGGTTTTGAGAGTATACACCCATCTACCCCCCACTGCTTTCTTGCCCTCAGGTAAGGTGGTCAGAGTAAATGTGTTGTTATCCCTCAGTGCCTTCATCTCCTCATCCATTGCATCTATCCACTTACTTGAGTTGGATGAAGACACAGCATCTCTGAACGTCTGTGGTACATTACAAACCATCCTGTAGCAATAATCAATGTTGATCTGAGCCTGATCACTCTCTATCCCATAGAAGTCTGGCCTCCTCCTCTCTCTAGCAGGGTATCTCCGTGGAGACTGGGATTCGGGCTTGACTCCACCTGTCTGTAGGCCTATCTGGCTTGGACCTGGCCTAGCTTCTGGGATGTCGTTCTGCTCGGGTTGGTCAGGGTCAGGTCTGGTTGCGTTAGACTGCACACCAGTGTCATCGTCGGACATGTCATCAGTCTGCTGTCCCTCAACACAGGACATGAACCTCACCAGTCGGTGCTTCATCACCTTCCTGCTGTCAGGGTAGTAGACCATATAGGCTGGACTGTTCTTGTCATAACCAACGAAGATGCCCTTGTCAGACCTTGACTCTAGCTTCTTCCTGTCCTGCCTGTAGGCGTAACATACAGTACCAAACTTCTGCATCCTGGAGACATTAGGTCTCCTTCCTGTCAGCATAAAGTAAGGTGTCTCTCTAGTGCGGTTGTTGAAACATCTATTCCTCACCACTGCTGCTGTCTGGACCGCATACGGCCATAGCTCCTTGGCTAACTGGCTCTCCAAGAGCATACATCTCGCCATGTCAAAAAGGGTTCTCCAGTTACGCTCAGCAGTGCCATTCTGGTGTGGTGAGTATGGTGCTGATCTTTCATGTCTGATTCTATTCCTACGCAGTAGAGCTTGGTAACCCTGCCCTGTGAACTCTGTACCATTGTCAGACCTGATACACTTCACTTTCCCATATGGGGCTGTGTCGGCTAGAAACCTCTCTGTGGCTTCTACAGTGTCCCTCTTGTACTTTAGATAGTACACAAACACTGCACTTGAATAGTCGTCAGTAAAGGAAAGTGCATACCTATACCCTTCCTTGGACTCTGGGTCAATGGGGCCTGACAAGTCAGTGTGAACCAGCTCTAAGGCTGATTTGGCCCTCACATCAGGCTTCCTGTTTCTGCTCTGAGTGAACTTGCCCTGAGTACACACTTCACATATCATGGGTTTGGACGCTTTACCCCTGATTGACATTCCATCCACAACATTCTCTAACTTTATGACATCATCAAAATTACAGTGCCCCAAAATCTCGTGCCACGTCTGAATATCATGACAGCTCATACATTGATCATCACAGTCATTGTTTACTGACACAGTAGGCAAATAGAACAGTCTGTTATGCTCATAAATGAGGAAGCGCGTACCGTCTCTATACTGCAAGACGTTTTCTCCTTCCTTGAAGATCACCGTTGCCCCACGATAAGTTGCAGCTCTCACGGAGAAGATGTCTTGGGGATACGAGGGGATGTACAGCGCCTGCTTCAGTGTGGTACTGAGGTGCCGCCCCCTGCTGTCGATCAGACACACCTCGGCGTCTCCTCTGCGCTCCGCGACCCCCGTGCAGCTTGTGCCATCGGCCAGCTCCACGCAGTGCGTCTCGGACTGGAATCGGTCATCGAAGTTCTTGAACTTCGCCAGGTCAGTGATGATATGCGCCGTCGCACCGGTGTCCACCATCAAGCCCTTTCTGGTGACACCGCTTCCTGGCTCGCTGGTCACCAGCTTGAACACGAAGGTGTTGTCATCCATCTCCTCGGACACTCCACGCGCGTTGTCCCGCTGCCACTGTCGCCATCCTCCTCGCCGTCCGGTACTCTCGCCCTGGCCGTACCACTGTTGACCACGCTGACAGTCTCTTACCTTGTGACCTCTCTGGCCACAACGGAAACAAACAATGTCCCCGCTCTCGGTGCTGCGTGCACCTGCGCCTGCTGGGGCAGCCCTCCTTGGATGCGCCTGGGCCCTCATGACATTGTCGTCGGCCGCAGCTGTGCGCATACCTTCAGTGCTCTCATAACTGCGCAACTTAGTCTTGAACTCCGCAAAAGAGAGAGTCTCATAACTTTGAGTGATAAAAATGGAAAAAGGCTTAAATGAGTCTGGCAGCCCCTTCAAAATCATTGCAACCAATAGTCCATCGCTTAAAACCTCTCCAGCATTACGCAGCGCTGTGATCGAAATCTCAGCACGTATGACATAGTCAGTCACACTCTCACTACTCATCTTTTGCAAAGAAGTCAGTTCTGTATACAGGCATACAATGCGGGGCTTACCCTTGCCTGCATAATAGTCACGCAAAATCCTGAGCGCTCCACGCCCGTCATCCGCTGCCTCTCGCATGACCAGAGACAAACTTTTGTCATCAAGGAATTGGATCAGTTCCGCGTACGCTTCCGCGTTCTTCGCCGCATCCTCAGCCAGTGCGTTTTCTTCTGCGCCATCGGCGGGCTGATTCAAAATGGTGTCCTTCAGTTTCTGCAACCGCAGATGTCCCAAAAACTTTGTCTCCCACAGTTCATAGTTCTTTTCGTCCCCATTAAAAACAAGACGAGACCAACGTGAACTCGTATGTCCGCTCATGGTGCTGGCACTCCAATCCGTGAGATACGCACACAAGCAAATGTCTCTCAGTGGCTACTCACGCCGGATATCTCTTTGCACAAACGTCTAACGCATCTGGGCCCATAACCTGTTCTGCTGAGCTTGACTAGAGATATACCGACTCCACACATTTAAACCTGGGAGAACAAACAATCTGCAGCCACTGGGTCAAGTTCTGAGAAAGCACGTAGTTTATTCTGCGCAGGTGCATCAGCTTAAATAGACAGTCACATGACACACTCACACCTGAAATGCATTGGCAATAATTGGGAGCACAATCAGTTGCTTCAATTAACACCGAGGACCTTTGTTGCATGCTACGCCCCCTTTCATGTTTCTTGTCTGCATCTCCACTGTTACTATCTATGCTTGGGTTTACGTCAGTGTTTGAACACACCCAGTAAAATGTAGCTTTTGGTCACAGTGATAAATCTTCAATCTTCAATCTCCTCTTCCTCAACCTGTCTTCCTTTACTCCTTGGTGTAATGTCTACACCCACCGTATCACCTCTTCCCCTGTCTACATGCCCAAAATTACAACATAACTCATGCAAGGGATTGTGGGATGTTGTCACCGCAAGACAGCTGACGACCGTCGAAGACAGCTCCTACATCTCACAGAACTCTGTCATTATACTCCATTCTGTCAACTGATGCTTCCCACTTGGCTAAAGAAGTAGGATGTTTGGCTTGTTATGGTGAGCTGTCTTACCCAGGGTGTCACAGGGCTCATTCTTCCAGGAACAGATGTCCAATCCAGTGAGGAGAACAGCGTGGTCGTGTCGTTTACCACCTTTCCCCACCAGACCTGACTGCCACTGACAGAAACTGTTGAGGGACTGGTCAGCATGGTGATTGATGGTTAAGCCCAGCTGAAAAAAACAGATACAGAGCAAGAGTGAATTCATCGTTCGCCAGTAATAAGTGCAAAACAACACATTTTGGCAGAATTATAGTGTGAATCAGCTCACCGGGTCCTGTTCCAGGAGCAACAAGCTGACCACCACAATGTTGATGTCCGACCCAATGGTGCCATCTTTGAAAAGGCTGGAGACCTGCAAAGGAGTAGAACTAAATCTAATATTCATGGTTTTCTAATTGTCCTGTACGCTCATCTTATTATCAGAAATACAGTATAATGTTTAGCCATAAGTAAGATGTATGCACTGCTCTTATCTGGGTTAGTTTACAGGTAGAACAGCAGACTTCCTATCGTGAAAATGTCTTGCACTGCAAATATGGAGGGTAAAGGTCAAACTTTACATTTTTGAAGACAGAGTGAAGACATCCGGAAGCTACTTTTAAGCAGCCCTGCTTAATGGTCAATGGTAATCAACATCTGTCCTCGGAAATTTTGCAAAACTCTGTTCAGCAAAAAGAAAAATGCAGTAATGCTAGCTGAACAACGTTGCCCGTTTCCTTCTTCTTTCACATTCAATTTTCAGAAATTGTGATTTGAACAATAAACTGTTTCAAATGATTGCACAAACAAACTTGAAACAGATATGCTTACTTCTCCCCAGATTTGACATTTCATCCACGAGGAATATTCATTAAAATGTAACTTCAAGGTAATCCGATTTTTTAAAACATATTTTAAGCTAGCTGATGTAACGTTTGCTTGCAGCCAACGCCATTTTTTTTGGCAACATTTAGCGATTAGAATGTGACAGAGTTCAAATGTAGCGCAACAATAGCACAAATAGAGCAGGTTTACAAAGTCACCCCAACAGACTCGGTAATGTTAACATTTGATGATATTAGTCACTGCTGCAGACCAGTTATAGCAATAGCAGCAAAACCCTTCAGTGCATTGAATATAGCCTAAGGCTGTGTTTTAATGCTTATGAATTCAACTTTTCATTTGTAGGATAATGAGCATCCTATTTTTTCTTTTGAAAGTTCCATCATCTCACCTTAAATGTAAATTACTTATATCTATAACCATGATAGCAGATTAGCTTGCCTTAAAGCTAGCTCGACTAATGTGGTCCGTCACGTGACCCTTGCCTTGCAGGTCGTACTGCTCTGTTGAATCTCCCATGTTAGATAAATGAACACGTCCTGGGAGGAACAGAGCAATACAACAGATTTTCTGTGCATCTTCAAACCATCACTATGTCATATGTTGCGTGACACCTCCTCCTTTCCCTCTCCTCCCTTCTCCCACCCCTCACCATGTTCATGACAGTTAGGACGTAGGTGGTGACGTTGTCCCTGCCGTGTTTCTCCAGCATCTTCCTGTCCGCCACCACCAGGGTCTCCACATTCAGACCCCCCACCCTGTTGGAGTTAATGGGCGATCTCTTCGCCCTTCCTGGTCCTTCCACCTCAGGTATCGCAAACTCGTCAGGCATGATGAAACTGTCCTCAGCGGGAGGCTTGGGAGCATCTAGGAGGGCAAAACAGGAAGGGAGGAGGGACAGAGAGAGCATGAGGGAGAGAGATAAAGACAGTGAGAGAGAGAGAAATAACTCGGCAGTCTTTTTCCTGGCTCGTGCCGGGTGATAAGGGCACAGGCTCTGGTGTTGAACGGACAGGAAATTCACTCCCCACACTGCTTCCTACCTCTCACCACGAGAAGGGGAGATAACACTGTCAACTAGCCTGTGGACTGAGTAGCCTCAGGCTAATGTAGCCCTATTACAATGGACATATCTAGAGACTGCAGTGGTTTAGGGTTAACCGCTTTCTAAAATATTAAACACTTTCACGTTTTGAAGTGGTGAAAATAATGCTATGCAATGCTGTATGTTGAAGAATACAGTTTTATGGTTAGGCTAACGCTTATATGTCTCCTCATGGTTTAACTGTTTGTTTCTGTGGCTTCTCTTCCCAGGCAAAAATAGAATTTTAATGAAATTGTCCTTTTTGATAAAGAGATTGAGAAATAATGTTAAATTAAAGATTAATAGGCAAAAAAATCCATGGCAAGTCAAAACATATTGCATTGTGGGATCCTACACTATATACCACATACCACAATACTCTGTTAGAATGTATGGTGATTGTCCAATACATAATTGCATATTATCCACAAGGGTGAATTCCATTGAGTCTGTCCTATATTGACATATGATTATTATTTTCATATTACATCTTTGATAGATTACATTATAAATCACATAGCAAAGTAAAAAGTAAAACCATGATGGCATGTTGTAATTGCATACTTGCAGTTGACAGTGTTAACTGCATACTTATCTGAATTATCCATATAACAGTTGAATGCATTTTTACCACGTGTGTCTGTAAACCACAGATGTATGTTTAAAAAAAAGAATTGGTGACTGAGTTAGGCTGCATTCACACCAAATCCGTCGATTGTGTGGGTTGTGCGGTGCTGTAGGAGAGTAAATAACCCATTTGTGTGACGTGATGTTGTGAAGTTTGATAAATAAAATAAGTAAACGGAATATAAGGTTCCCTTACATACATTGCTTGCGGTGTCCGCAGAAGTGTTGCCTCTGCAGCTTTCCATGCTGGTAGTCATGGAGATGATTCTGCTGCTGATGATGCTGATGGTGAAGATACGGGTTGTTGGGCATTGAAGAACCGGTGCTGGATGAGCTGCTGGATCTTCTGTGCACAATGTGTTCCGCTGAGCGTTTGTAGACGACATGCGGGTGGTGACCATCGGGGGCGCTGTAGCTGTGTTGTTCAGCCAGATGTTGGGGTAGCGGGGCAATTAAATACTCTTCCTGAGACACACGGATCAAACCTGACTGGAAGACACAAAAACAAAAGACATGGACAATGCCACTATTTCTATGTTGTCCATCATTTGTTTCTTGAGTTACTGCTTTTAAAGAAAACAAGCAGCTGTTGAATGAAGCCAGAAGTAATTTATATTCAATCCAGAGAGGGCTAACACTTCCAAACACAACCAGACCAGCTACACTTACCACCAGACTCTATCCTACCATTAGGCAGATGTGCACTGTGCAAGAACATACAGCTGTTGAGTGGAGGAGATGTCTTATTTAGCTGGAAGACGTATAGTTGAGCTATGTTTTAGCAACATCTAAATCATTTCTGCAACAATGGGTTCAAGCCAAGAAAGGACTTTACTTCAGAGCATGATTCACTTATGGCAGACAACATTTGTTCACATAAGATAACAGAAGATTAAATAAGATGGTAAGCCTATATTTATCCCCGGAGGGGAGATCCAGAAAAAATATAAATAAAAGATTGATATAAATAGAGAAGTAAAACATGTTAATAATAATAATAACAATACTTTTGATACATCTTTTGATCCTGGAATTGTTAATCTAGGATCTAAATACAGACAAAAAAAGCATAATTATCATTCACTGCTTCATCCATTACCTGACACTTACTAATCACACATTGTACTTAATGTGGACATGCATATATGGCTGCATTTATTTTTTTCTACATCTTTCACCAGTGAAAGTGACCAGTCAACCCATTTCTGCTGTAGAAATGGGAAAGATCTGAATGGATCCCACCTTTGTTTACATGTTACAAAGCAAATGAACATGTCCAGCTCACCACCATGTTGTTGAGCAGCAGACTAGCTCCGTGTTTTGGGTCTCTGGTTTAGTCGAGTGGCCTTAGCTGCCCTCTAAACTGAGAGACTGAGCGACTGAACATTAAACATTCCGTCTGACCACGGAGTTTTACCTTATTCACTCCACAACCCACCGAATGCACACAAAATAGCTGTGCAATCAATCAGACGCACACAGACACACATCCACACACGCTCACTGACTTTATCAAAAACATACACATGCACCCTTTGACCCAGTGACTTCTGACCTCTTTGTGTATGTGTGTGTGTTTTGGAGTCATCTGCTTCCCCAGCAACCTACTGAAGTATGTGTGTGTGTGTGTGTGCATGTTAGTGTGTGTTTGACAGGACCCCTGCTCCTGTTGAGCTGACCCCATTCCCCCCAGAGTAGCAGGTGGCAAAATAAACAGAGGCAAGACAAAAGAGAAGCCATGGCAAGGCTCTTGTTGTCAAAACAGTGACTGGATACATGGCAGACTGCCATCATCAGCCCCATCTGTCCCTCTATCCATCCTTTCACCTATCCATCTATCCATCCACCGATCCATCCATCTATCCTTCCACTTATCCATCCTTCCATCGATTCATTTATTCATCCATCCATCTATCCTTCCTTCCACTTATCCATCCATCATCCATTCTTCCATCCCTCTAACCGTTCAGCTGCCAGCACATCTTTGATCTGTTAATAAATAATTTTCTTAATCCATCAATCTTCCCTGGTGCAATGGTAACTTTTACAGGAAGTCAGTTGTCAAACCTCATTATTTTTGACTGTGTCAGGTCCACACGGTCCAATGGTTGGGAATTTTTTGTTCTGCTGTGTCAATGGCTTGAACCTCCGCACATCAATATCTGCCAAAACATCCTCGAGCTAGATACTTACAGCTCAACCTGCAAGAAGATGTCCCCCTGGGCCATGGACTAAATATATCGAATCCAACACTTGAATTAAGAAAGAGAAGGTCCTTGGCAAAAATGACTGAAGCTTCCCAAAATAGATTAGAATTCAAAACAGAGCTCGAGGAGGTCAAACATACACCTCATCAAATACTCCTCTTTTAAAAATGTATTTTTTTTCTAACAGCTCCATCTGACAAACAATATCAGTGTAATCATCCCGCAACACTGGCAGATAACTTCATATTTTTTTAACATCTCACTGAGCTTATCAAGGTAACATGAACATTAGATTCATAAACGTAATATGAGATTATCTTGTATTTTATTTTATTTTCGGAATGCATATCATCTAATTTGTCATGATACAAAGGTGGTGTAAATGGTGACGCCCAACCTGCCTAACAACCACTGGATCCAAACAATAAGTCTATGAAAGGTCCAACCGACAGAATTAACTTCATTAACTTACAACTCACATCCAGTACATCTCTCTCTCTGTCTCTCTCTGTCTCTCTCTCTCGCTGTATCGTAACATCTGCCAGCTCTCCACTTTCTTTTCCAGCAGTTAGCAGCTGGATGTGTCTGTGATGATAATGACAGGAAAACTTATTCCATCTGCAGGGATGGTGATGATGTTGTAGTGTGGGTGTGTGTGCATTTTCTTTGGTCAGCATGCACTGTATGTTTTAGAGAGTACAAGACAGAACAACTCATTGTTTCACTTCAGCAACCCTGACGCTACTGGAGTCACAACAGGTGTGGGGAAGGCTGCTCCAGGCCGGGGCTGGAGAGTTTTTCAACTCCCATTAGAAAGAAGTTGTCTAGGGACAGGGGGCATTAGAAAGATGTTAATTACTGAAAGAGGGTAGCTTAAAGACCAAGAGGCGATGTCAGCCGCACTATATAAGACGATGTAAAGAACGGAATGAATCAGTTGCTCTCCAGAGCGTAAGCTCGGGTTGAAGAATAAACTCTATTGCATCGAACTCTGTCTGATTCCAGTGCTTTCTGCAAACATCACCGGGACACCAATAGGTACGAAGTATAGAATAAGAATAGAGCTGGAGCAGTGGTTTAGACTTCATCAACTGACCCAGTCCGATCTTCTGTTGTCCGACACATCACCTACTGCAGCTCTCAGCAGAACTGCATCAATGGATCAACACCACGTTTAAACCCAGAGGAGCTTTAAAATATGAAGCATCTTGCAAATAATACATGTACCACATTATTCCCTATGTCAAACCCAATGCTTTCAAGTGCTGGCCGATACATTTAATGATGCGCGATGAAAAAAGATATATGAGCTGTAGAGGTTCACAGCGCCCTCCGCAGACACCAGAGAAGGGCCATCTGTAGCGTTGATACAGCAGACCTCAAGTTGTCTCAGTGCATTAACACGTGGCTAAATTAAAGGGATGAACCCTCTGTGAAACGCCACTTTACCTTCCTCCCATAATGCAGACACACATTTCTCTGACTCTCACACACAGATTCACACAGTCAAGATTACAGGTTGAACCAGGCCACAACCAACGAGCTATTTTTCCACATGAGAAAAACTATGGTAAAGCCAAACCAAGCCGCTCAAACAAACAGCTCTCTCTCTCTCTCTCTTTCTCGCTCTCTCTTTGGCAACATAACGGTTTATGTCAGGGGAGACAGAATCTTTAGCTTGTCTCTGTATCAACTCTACTCTCTTTTAAGGTTTCCTATCATGATATTACAAGGCAAATGAGTAAGTGCTTACATGCTGTTAAAGACTGGTGCCGAGCGGCGAGAAGCCCTAAGCTGGTGATTACTGAGCTCTAAAGCACATCTGCACTCCAGCTCAGCAGAGGATCACGTGTGTGGTGAGGGGGGGGGGGGGGGGGGGGGGGGTCATACAGGAGCAGAGAGGCCCTTCAGGCATCAAACTTATTCAATGGCATCACAATCTGAGTAATTACGGTTTGCTGGAGTGAATTATGTGTCTTTAAAATGGGGTTAGAACTTGGATCAGAAGAAGATGGCACAGCATACATGAGCCAAGCAGCAATGACAGGGCATAACCCTGTCATTGAATTTCTCCTCCTTTGACTTCAAATGACTGTATTTCCCAGTGCACAGTAGTGTTCAGCCAGGTCGTTTGCAGCCACACCATTAGTTTTAGTATGTCTTGATAACCCTCTTCATGAAAGGCTGATTAGGATCACATGTGGCAATAGCCCTTGTTTTGGCTCACTAACTGTCTTTGAACAACCTACTGACACTCTCTAAGCATGTCTGGGAACAAAGCAGAGGTGGGCACTCACAAAGTGAATAAACCTAATGGTGTTGGATGAGTCTTTTGTCATTTGGAGCCGTTGGGCATGGTCCCACTCGCCATCCCGTGTGGACACAGTAGGGAACAGGAGGACTACTCCCACACCAGGCCATACATATGGAAATGTCCTCCTCAATCAAAAGCACCATTAATTGATCTTTAACTGGGTTACAGTGCAGCCCGAACACTTTTGCTGACGCAGAAATACAGGGCTACTGAGATGCAAATGAACGTGCAATTTAAATGAGCTGAAAGAAATGCTGTAATGAGATGGGAGATGGGAAGTCTGCTATCGCTACATATGTGCCTGTCACACCCTAACACCCAGAGGAGCTGAATGACGGTTGTCGAGGAAGCAAAAAGATTCATGAGTTGGAAAAAGTAAAACAGTGTTTCTGCAGTAGGTCTTCATGTTCAGCAATGATAAAATGGTTTATCCGAAAGGCATAAATTCATTCAGTCACTCATTTTGCATTTTTCACAAAATTCTAGGACTGAAAGAACGTAGACGGAATATATTCAGAATGAAGAATATTAATTAACATGATACTTAAAGATGAACAAGCCCTTCAAGCTTCAGACCAAAACCGTTCGCTGTAGGTGACAGGTGTTATCCTACCCGGGAAACCCCCCCAAAAAAATCTGGTCAAATCAAGTTTTAAACAACAGATGCAACACACTGATAGACGACCTCTTCTTTCCCATCCACTCTATGCTTTCATGTGAAACTCTCACAGTTACTATCACACACCATTAACTATGTATTGCTCCGTAGCCAGTTTTATTGACCTATTGTAAAATGACTGACATCTCCATGCACCTACAGAGGTAGACACTACTTTTTTCACAATGTGGACACATCGTCCAACCTTGTCCTGAAGGTCCATATATCCACCTTTATGATCAATAACCTTTTCATTTGCCCCCTGACCCAAGGAAGCCACCACGGTTGTGTCATTTTACCCAGGATCCTCACCCAGCAGTCTGAAACACAAGGACAAGATTGTGCGCCTCGCACCATTCGCCCAGATTCTGCTCTACCAGGAACTGAAATGCACACCAAATAGATTGTACTCTAATGTAATGGTTGGGGCTGAAAGGTTGCTTTTCGCCAGTTGAGAACTCGGGCTTCAATATTCAAAAGGATTCTATTTTATTCCGAACTAAACTTTCATCCCAGCCAACAAAGACTGAGCCATGAGGACAAGAAACACATTGGTACTCCTTACCAACCAGGCAGCACTTGGTACTTTAATGTAAGCCTGGACTGTTTTACCACAGCACCAGTCAATGTGATGCAGTGGTGACAATAGTAGGTCAGATTTGATGTATTGGCTCTGTTCGTGGAGCTTGCAGCATCCACTTGAAGACCTCGACACCAGCCATTAGTCTTTAGAGTAAGACCTTGCACAGACTAGAAAGGACGTACAAGCACACACCCACACACACACGTAGACACACAGACAGTTTTCTTCTGTCCCTTTTACATACACACACACAACATCCCACGCCCATGCTGAGAGCTCTCCTGCTGGCATCTAACAGTGGGCACTACATCACTGTCAGCGTTCAGACCACCAGGGAACGGCTCCGGGCCACTCTCCTCTTGTAGCGCCAGGCTCTGAGCTCCTCTGTGTCCCAGCCCAGTCGCTGAATTATGGCCAAGCCAGAGAGGCACATTGTAGTGGGGAGACGTTCCAATTTGTCGGCCTTTTACAGAAAACAGACAGGTACAAATGGCCCGGGCACTGGCTGGAAATCGGTCATTCACGTGTCATTTTAACTCTGCTAAAGCCCAAAGGGATTTGGAGCACACTGTTTGTCAGTTTGTCAAACACACTCACACATCACATGTTGTCTCGGTTCCGAGCCCTACGGATGAGTAATCATATATTGTCTCAGCTCCACGAGGAGTCTGATGGGATTACCATCTATCTACACATGTTAAACATTCAAACAGAACAAGTGAGTGTTTAAATGTATGACTATTGGCCCAAGTAGTTTTATTTTCCAGATGTAGTTTACGAACCCTTTTTTCAGATATGTGAATGTCATTTCAAAATCCCGTACAGCAGTTTTGGAATGGAACTGACTTTTAAATCATCAATTGTTCCTGTAATACATATTCAATTTTACAACACAACCAGAAAACATAAGAGGATTTGATGCCAGAAACTGTTTCGCAAGAGAGGATGACACATCTTCCCAAACAAGTAATGGAACTCAAACCTGTATTCATACATGGTGATGGGTTCTTCAACCACAAGCACCTCCAGAGGCCACAATATATGCGGCCCGGGAAAAGAGCAAAGGCATTCTTTACACCACAGGGAGCCCCATGCCTGGTTGAGACAGACAGAGGTCGTAGGTTGAGCTCCAGTCTCACAACAGTCACCGGTGGCTGCCACAACACGCGGCACCGCGTCAACGACGACCATCAGACAGGGTTTGATCTGAGCTGCCTGAAAAGATGAAGGGCAGTAAAGAGGAGGTGTGTGTTGACACTTTCTCTGGTGTTTCTTTTCTCTCACACATGGGTGTGCAGACGCTCATTTAAGCTGTAAACTGTGATACCTGGGGGGGGGGGGGGGTTGCTGGATCATTTGGGCTAGCTCCCAACACAAATCCATGAAGTCTCCCCAAGCTTATCCGAAACTATACCGTGGTAAACCAAAAAGAAAAGAAATGTCACCACATACAAGTTTGATTAGTTTCTAATATTATTAGACGCTCACTAGGATTAAAGACTATATGGAAATATGATGGGGTGGCTGGGCGGGTCTTTCTGCTTGATCCCTGGTTCCTCCGGTCCGCATGTTAAAGTATGTTTGCTCAGGACTGAAGACCACATTGTTCCTCGGGGGCTTTACAGCAGCCCACTGCTCCTAATTGCTTTGTAATATACCTGTATGAATATGAAGAGTAAAACCACATTTAAGTTTGAAAAGGTTTTAAAACAGAGGAAAGGGAACTGGGACACTTCAAAACACCCATTTCAGTCATACAATGTGAATCGCTGAGTCAAATCAGACTGCATCCGGCAGTTTGTGACGCGTCTCGTCTCATGTAGTTGCTACATGATGGTCTCCTCTAAACAGTCAGCTGACTTATTGTTGGAATGCTGTCAAGCATTCCAACTATTGTTATCCTGTTTCTTTATTGTTGGAATGCTGTTAAGCATTCCAACTATTGATATCCTGTTTCTTTATTCCTCTATTTCTTCCGTCCCCCCTTCCGTCCCCCCTTGTTTTTCGTCGCAATGCCATTTTAAAATAAAAGCCCCACAGAATGAATCCTAACTGAAATGCTTGTGATGAGCCTGTCATTTAATAACCGGTTTGTGTTTATCTAACATTATGATTCTGTCTCCTCTCCCCTTCTCCCCCACACCCCACACCCCATTTCAAAATAAAAGCCCCAGAGAGTGAATTCTAACTGAACTGCTTGTGATGAAGCCTGTCATTTAATAACCTCTGTTTATGTGTCAAACATGATGTTTATGTCTCCTCTCCCCCTCCCTCCCCCACCCAGTCCCACCCTTTCAAAATAAAAGCCTCATGGATTAACTGTATTTAAACGTTTTGCTCAAAATTAGGCTTTTTTGTTGAAATAATGAATGCTCTTACTAATACTGCGACAACTACTACTACTGCTAATATTTCTAGTATTACCACTACTACTACAACTTTTGCTGTTGCTACTATTACTACTACTGCTACTGCTATTACTGCTACCATAAATATTATTACTATCACTACTGCTATTACTACCACTACCACTACTATTATTACTGATACCACAACTGCTAATACTGCTATTCCTGCTACTGCCAATACTAATAACCAGTACTAATACTACTACAGCTATTAGTACGACTGCTGATACTACTACTTCTACTACTTCTTCTAATTACAAATACTTCAACGACAACTTCTACTACTACTGCTACTACAAATATCACTACTGCTACAACTAGTACTTATTCAAATGCTACTCATACTTATACTGCGAATAATACTTCTACTACTACTACAACAAATATCACTGTCATTCAGGTCTTAGAGACTTTTAGAGGACCCCCCCCACACACACACCACACCCCATTTCAAAATAAAATCCCCAGAGAGTGAATTCTAATTGAAATGCTTGTGATGAAGCCAGGCATTTAATAACCTTTGTTTATGTGTGTCAAACATTATGATTATGTCTCCTCTCCCCCCCACCCAGCACCACCCTTTCAAAATAAAAGCCCCATGGATTAACTGTATTTAAACAAGCTCAAAATTAGGCTTTTTTGTTAAAAAAAATGAATGCTCTTACTAATACTGCGACAACTACTACTGCTGCTGCTAATATAGTATTACTACTACTGCTACTTCTACTATAACTTTTGCTGTTGCTACTATTACTGCTACTACTGCTACCATCAACATTATTACTACCACTACTGCTATTACTACCACTACTACTATTACTTATACGACAACTGCTACTACTACTACTGCTATTCATGCTACTAAAAGTAGTAATAGTACTACAGCTATTAGTACGACTGCTACTAGAACTACTGCTACATATTCTACTGCCATTACTATTACTACTACTACTACTACTGTGATATTAAATACTACGACCAATACTACAGCTATTACTATGACGACTGCTACTACGTCTTCTACTACTTCTTCTAATTACTAATACTTCTACTACTAATAATACTTCTACTACAACTACAACTTCTACTGCTACTACAAATATCACTACTACTAGTACTTATTTCAATGCTACCAATACTTCTACTAATAATACTTATACTACAACTTATACGACTACAAATATCACCACTGATGAATTTGTTTAAGCCACAGAAACTATTGCTACTATTACTACTACTGCTACTGCTATTACTGCTACCATAAATATTATTACTACCACTACTGCTATTACCACCACTACTACTATTACTTATACGACAACTGCTCCTACTACTACTGCTATTCATGATACTAAAAGTAGTAATGCTACTACAGCTATTAGTACGACTGCTACTAGTACTACTACTACTGCTACATCTTCTACTGCCATTACTACTACTACTGTGACATTAAATACTACAACCAATACTACAGCTATTACTATGACTACTGATACTACGTCTTCTAATTACTAATACTTCTACTACTAATAATACTTCTACTACAACTTCTACTACTACTACAAATATCACTACTACTACTAGTAGTAGTTATTCTAATGCTACTAATACTTCTACAAATAATACTTCTACTACAACTTATACTACTACAAATATCACCACTGATGAATTTGTTTAAGCCACAGAAACTGTTCAAATATCAAAATGTTCAGCTCTTTCAGGAGGTGTGATATGACTTTTCATATTTGTAATCTTTAAACTTTTTGAATTATTAAGCTTTTTGCAATTTGTTTTTGAATTGGATATCTATTTTCAGCAATGTTTTTGCGATTCATTTCAGTTTTCAGCATTCCAACGCATTTTCAGCAGGAAATGCTTTTTCTAGTTCCACTATTTCTTCCGTCCCCCTTTTTTTGAAACGCTTCTTCTTCATTTTTTAAGCTACAGAAACCGTTCAACTATCAAAATGTTCAGCTCCTTCAGCTCATCTCTGCTATATCTCTTCATATTTCTAACCTTTAAAGTTTTTGAATTATTAAGCTTTTTTCTGTCTACTGCACTTTATTGTTCATTCGCAAGCTGCAAACAGGTGTCAAGATTCTGACGACATTCTGAGGCTCTTTGGTGTGACTATTTTTCTCACAGGCCCGGCAGCGCAGGTCTCAGACCTGCCCTCCTCGCCCCAGGGAGAATAATCCTATCCTGGGAAGGGGCTTGGAGGACAGAGGGGAGCAGTAAATCACCTCTCGTCTCTGCATTCACACGAGTGGCGAGCAGCTCTGAACCTTCAATACATACAAAGAACCTGTGAGAGTGCAGGTTGACACCGCCCACACACACACCCCCATATCCATGTGCAGAGAGGATTGGGGTCAACGAGCAAAGCGACCCTTAAAAGAAGAAAGAGAGAGGACCCCCCCCCCCCTCACGAATCAGAGCGCATTACATGTGAAACATCTCGTCCAAGCTATGGAGTGGTCTCGTGTGACGTCACAGTTTAGCTGTCGGCCATGTTGGAGTACACACAAAGCCACTGGCATGCACGGCTGAGTCGCATAACCTATCGGTGGTGAACTTTTGTGCTGTCTTTGGTTGTGGCAGCAGAGCTGATAGAGACAAGAAATCATTCTTTCGTTTGCCAGCGGTCATTACACATCAAGGAAATGACACGAAGGAGCTATCCAAGCGACGTCGCGAGAAATGGCTGTCACGCATCGAGATATAAAGGAATGGAATTTGGCGTACACTAGAGTATGTGCGGATCACTTTATAAGTGGTCAGTGATTTTATTTACTAATTCGTTTGTGAACAGTATTTAATAAAGGAAATATAAATTAAACTTGGACATGAGAAGGTTACTGAAGCTTCATCGGCCCGTGACAGCAGTCGGTACCAGAGACGTGTCGAGCGTGTACAACAGGCGAAACACATAGATGCAGCCTCAGCATTGCTTGATATGAGTTTAACGTCAGATCATATATATATATACACACACCGATGGATGAAGTTAGGGGTTAGTTTAAAGTTAACACGCACACAACGACATGCACGTGCAATGTAAACAAACACACGTGTCTGTTTGCGCTGAGTAAACATTTAATATTGCTAAATATCTGACCAGATCTGTATATATTTACTCTTCCAATGACGAGATGAGAATTCTCGACGACCGTTGCTTTGACGTCTCGGATCCATCCACTGACAAACTGATTATAAGCGTCGAGCCCTTTGTAGCACTCCAACTCGTCTTTTGTGTAAGGACTGGGGGTGTTCACGAGATACGTGTAGATGTTGGCGTAGTTTACCGATGGAAGATAAGTAGGATCGGCACTGAAACGATCTGCACTCATCGTATAGGGATCCAAGTTACCAATAACCTTCAATTTGGCCAGGTAGCGAACCTTTGATGCACTATCCAGTGATTCAAAGTATGGTATTTTCGCCGCACTTCCTTGTTTACTCGCCGCCATGTAGGTTCTGTATGTACTCCAACATGGCCGACCGACCTCGTAACTAAGGAGATCGTGACGTCGGTGAGACCACTCCATAGATACAGACATGTTTATTTCCCTTGAAGAAATGAGGTTGGTGCTTCAACGAGGACACGGAGAGAGAAATTAAAAAGCAGCAAATAACACCATGTTCAATTAATGAGGATGTTCTACTGTAAATCCCTCTTTGCCAGTCATCCTTTCAGCCCTGCTCTTAATACCATCTCGCCCTGGTCTTCATTTTAACAGCTGAATCCTTTCCATCTGCTAGGCCTGGGCCCTGTTTAAAAAAAAAGGCTTGGTCCAGAAGCCGGTGCTGAAACCTGTGCTGCATTTAACGAGCAGGGTCAAGTAAAAAAAAAAAAGATTTCAGACACTTTACTTTCCCCTTTCTCCTCTTTCCTCTGCTTTGTTGAAAGGAGACAATGACATGAAGTAAGAGGAAGCTTTTTTTTTTCTCCCGCTCTCTCGCTGTCACCCCCATTTCTCCTCCAAAGCCCTTTGATATAAACAGTTCATCTCTCCAAGTCTCTATAAAGAGACACGTTCTATCTGTAGCACTGTGCTCCCAGCCCAGTCATTCAGTATTTCACCCGCTTTGCAATTCTCTCTCTGGTGTTTTCCTCGATCTCTCTGTCTTCTTCTTCCTCTTCTTCTTCTTTTTTTCACTTCTTCTCCTTAACCATTGTTTTTAATCCCAGCTTAATCTCTTTCTCGAGCCCACCACTGCATCGGGCAGGCTTGAATGGCTCTTTCCTCATTTGTACTTTTGTAGAAGAAAAGCGAGGGTCAACTGCTTTCCTTGTTCTAAGCCTCACAGCAGTCCAACAGCGTAAACCCAGAGAAACAGAGAGACGAGGGGAAGGCCCAGAAAATCTGTCATCTTTCATTTTCCTAACAATGTTGCTCATCTGCCAGCAACACAACAACATGAGTCCATTTAACAGGCGGAGTGAACATCCAACCAACAATGCCTCGTGGTCGCACTTGGGAGAGGAAGAAGACGAAAACAAAATTTAAAAGAGTCGGCAAAAGCTTGTGAGGAGATGAAAGTGTTCTTCGCGGCCCATTCAGATGCAATCACGACCCAATCACATTGTGTTCTCACAGCGCTTTTAAGAGGACGGGTCAGCTGTGTTTTGTTGTGAGTGGGAGCTAGCCTAATGAAAGGGACAATGTGAAGATTAGCAGTGCCGGCAATGCGGCTCAAACTTCACCCTGGCTTTAATTGCTGCAACAAGAGGAGATGCAGGGCAAACGGAGGACAAATGAGCAGGGCAGAGCGCAGTCGGAGGAGGCAAGAGGAGGTATGAACGCCTGGATGATAAATGGAGGTAGGGCTTTTATGGAAGTGTGTCCATCTGGTCCAGGCTGGTGTGGGATGTGTAAAGGAATGAGTGTGTGCTGGTGGGCCAAGTCATTAAGACGTCACCCATTGGTATGTGGACTGCATCAAAGCCTTGAGTTCGTCATTTTGGCCGTCACCATCTTAGTTTTTGGCCCGTTCCATCTTGGATTTTTGGAACCCGAAGGGCCACGAGAGGGTGGAACTAAGTCCAACCAAATGCAGTACATTTTAAGGGACCAAAATGTCACAATTAACTTTCGTCATTTAACGCCGTGGTAGAGACCTGTCAATCACAAGGTAGCCCCGCCTTAAAGCATACCCTGCTCTATGGTCTATTTGACTCTAAATGGACCATCATTTACTAAATGAACATCATGCTGTATTGAAGAAGACTTGAATTATTGAGACCATAAACTCATGTTTACAATGTTTACTGAGGTAATAAATCAAGAGAGAAGTAGAGTCATTTTCTCATAGACTTCTATACAACCAGAGGAGTCGCCCCATTAGAAATTAGGTAAGCTAAACCCATCCTGACTCCATGTCAGCAATAAACAGACATGTTATTGATCTTCATTTTTTGAAAGAAGGCTAATTTCCCAAAATGTTGAGCTGTTTTTTTTTCATAATACTCCTCTACACAGAACACCAGAGTGTGTGGTGACTGAGAAGAACTGGAAATAGCAGTGACCAAACCTTAGCATAGATACATGAACGGCGGCAATGACATGGAAAATGTGATGAAGACACTTTCCCACAAGGCCGCACAACCAGTTCTACACTTCTAGACCATCATACAATTAGTGCTGGTGTGAACAGCTGGACTTGTGGGCCAGCTAGACTGTTCACCATGTCGATTAATGTTGTTTCCATAGATGCACTGTCTGCAACAAACTGTTGAATTAGCTCCTGCAGGAATTACTTGTGGTCAGTCTTCTCTCCCTCAGACTGTCCTCTGGTCAGTACGCTGGGTGTTTCTCTCATGTGTGCTGGCACTACAAATAACTGTTCAACTGAATCATTGCACTTTTTCATGTGATGTGTATCATTTCTCTCCTCTCCTGCTCTCTTTTTATCCTTCCATTCTCTTTTCTTTTCCCACTCCTCCCAACCTCCAATCGTTCAAAGAGGTGCCTGACAAAGCCCGAGAAACTGATGCTTACACTCATGGGTGTTGGGGTCTGATAAATGGCTTCAACATGTGCTGTGGACAAAGACAATCAGGCCTTCACTGTTTCAAGCACAGGTCTCATCCTGACTTGTAGTTTGAGGAGAGCAAAGGGATTTCACACTCAGGTGTGAATTCCCCCCCCCCAAATAACCATGGTAACCGCGGCAATCTCATTGGCCGAGAGCCAAGAGACCCGAGGACCCCTGTGGTTCGGCCACTGTTCTATAAAACTCTCTGCTGCCCCCACCTCATAGCTTTCCCCCTTCGACCTCGGTTGAGTTAGGAGGCACACAACCGCTCTCTTCGCCCGGACCTTCGTCCTGGACGCATGAAGACACATCGGCCTCTCCTCCCCCCCCCTCCAGCACGACGAGGCCACGAGGAAGCAACGGCCCTTCAACCCTACTCAAACCCTGACAAGCCGTTTCGCTGGATGAAACAGCCCGCGATAACGAATCTGCTTCAGCGATCAGTTCAGCGCTTTTTGTTTCTTTTTCTTTTGGTGCACACATTCCGGCGAAGGAAAGACGACAACGCCTCCCTCCTTCACCGACGATTCCCGGTAAGACGCACGGACCACGCCGTCAGCCGAAATTAGATCACCCTCCCTGCCGCGAGGACAGATCACGTCTGCGTTTGCTCCAGCCGAGCCACGCCACGACAGACCGAAACAGCGCCAGCTCAACGCCGCGCTGAGAAGCACCCCCCCCCCCTTCCTCTCGAAGAAAAAGGACAACTTTGCTCACGAACCCTTCAACGTTGCAACGAAGCATCTACAAGTAAGATTCTTGGCATTTGGGCATAGCTTAGCTTAAATTAACTTAAGTTTAATTCAGGCCATTCATGTACATGTTGATATTCCCGTGTTTTTGTGTGTTTAAGACTGTCGCGTGATATTGAGGTATTACGCAATCATTACGGAGCAGAGAAGCTCCGCTGTATTTGTGTATCAACTATGACTGTTTCTTTGGGATTACTTTCATTCATTGTCTTCCCCTCCGGGTGGAAGTTCTCTTTTCATTAACTCGACTCGGTGAGTGAGCTGAGGTGCGTGGCTTATCACGGCATAAGTTGCCGGCAGTTCTAAGACGACAGCGGTATATTTATGCATGATAGAGCCAGCAATCAGGCTCCCTACCACATCGCACGCCGAAGCGTGATTCACTTCGAGTTCTTGCTCCTTTTTCCCTTTCCTCCTTTCACGAAACACACACACACACACAGCTCCTAATTCTACCCCTGGGGAACCTCGTTCAAACGAGCGCCTCACATCACGTGCTGCCCAGGCAAACGTGAATTACATACAGCAGCCCCATTCTGCCATTTTGTCCGGGTCCCTCGACTCCGCCATCTTTGTAGTTTCTAGCTGTAGTTCTTAAGGCCCCTCCCCTTTGGCCAGCGTCACTCGACGCCGCCATCTTTGTAGTCTTTAGCGTAGCTGTAAGACTCCCTCCTTTGCACACACACACACACACATACACATACACACACAGACATACACCCTCATCCATTTTATTCATTCTTTAGTTTAGGCATATAAAATTGTATGATAACGTTTGTTGGTTGCAATATTAATTGATTTGATCATTTATTATTTTGATTCAATAAACTCTGTTATACTTTCAGGAGCAGTCGTCTGTGATTACTTGTGCATATGTATTTGATGAGACTGTATGTAGTAGCCGGTGCTCGAACTTAAAAACCTTCACTGTCACTGAATGTGTAGTCATACGCAGACTATTGACATTATGAGTGACTACTAATTATGAGACTTAGTTTTATCGTTTGGTTATTGGTCCCTGTTCGCAGGGTGGTGCCCCGTTTATATTAATAATCATTAATAATTGTTACATACATCAATAATTCTATTGATGTCAAGAATTCAGTTTCTTAAATGCTGATAACCCAAACACGCTCCTTTAGATCCCAACATAATGGTGCCCCGTGTGAGGATACGTTATTCCAGTTTTGTTACAGTATATATGCACATTAATCCATAATTATTTTTGAATAATTAATTTTCCAAAAAATATTTTTTTCGAAAAATTATTTTTTTTTCTTCTTTTGAATGATCCAAATTCCTGAAACTTATTTCCCAAAATAGGTAGGCTTTGATCTTCAAAATCTTGTCTTATTGTAATTAAATTTTTGATTTTAAATTTTGATTTTTAATCTTAATCTTTAATTCCCTTCTCGAAATTTTATTTCGTTTCCAGGTTTAATTATTTGTTTCATTTCTTAAAACTAACAGCCAGCTGTGTAGTAGATTTGATCGTTATTTGTAATACCTTGCTTGCTTTCTTAAATCCCTCCAAAGAAGTTACACACAGCTGTCACAGGCCCAAAGTGCTAAACCACATTAGCATTTTCGCACCTCTGGCTGCAAAGCAGTAGTGATACCTCAGAGCAGCAACAGTAGAAACGTAAGTCACAGAGCTAGACATTTCACTGTGCGCCTGCATGAACCGTAACACTAACAGTAATTAACATCTAACAGTAGAAATCCTAAGTTACAGAACTAGACATTTCACTGAGAACCGTAAACACTAACAGTTTCCGTTCTAACACTAGGGAATTAACAACCACTGGGAGTCGCGCTCATTAGAGAGAATGAGCGACGAGAAATCCCTCATTCCTGGAGCTGTAGCTCCAGAAGACACCGCACTACGAGATGCGGTGGCTGATGTCCTCGGACTCACAGCAAAGGAAAGAGAGTACTTTGCAAAATACACTGCTGTCCTATGCGACGAGCAATTAGAGCAACTGGTGGCTTATGTAAATAACCCAGCAGGTAACAGAGAGCGCCTGATTCAGGACGTAATCGGCGAAATACTGCTCATCTATCATCAGAAAATGCAGCTGCAAGCTGCCCGAACCCGGGCACAGAGCGACGAGCAGCAACGCGAGATCTGGACACTCCGAACAGAGGTTCAGGAGTTGTCACGTGACTGTAGAGCCCTACAGTCAGAAAATAGTAGCCTGCGCAGTGACCTCAGAGAGGTCAACCTAGAACTCTCTAAAGCATCAGAGAGTGATGACAAACTGAAAGCGCTTCAAGGTGTTCCAGCAACCCCGGTAGGTACTGCTACCCCCTACCGAGCCTTTCAGCCCAGTCATTTCTTGGTCTCGGCTCCTTCATTCCCCGAGACCCGAACCACCTTGCATTTCTTGAAGGCGACATCCCCAACCAGGAGGAGAGAGGACCAACACCAGGTCCTAGACGGCCCAGGTGGCTTCAAAACCACCTCAGGCGAACGCAATCCTCCACGCAGTTCACGCGCGCGACAAGAACTGACCCCATCCCCCTCAGGGAGGGAGGATGATAGTCGTTACCACCATCGCGAGTATGGAGACTCAGACGACTCGGACGGCCCAGGCCCCATCAACCTTGGAGGCCTGCGCACTCGACAGATTGAGTCTCTGGCAAAAGACGTAGAGTGCTTTAATCACGACTCGAGCATCGATGACTACCTTAGGGAGATCGATCACTGCCTCCTCGACCTATCGCGCCCCTCATCGCGCGGAAAGCTAAAGCTAGTGTGGAAAACCACTGCGCGAAGCGTCCACGCTTTCATTGAAACGCTCCAGCCGAGCATCCGCGACCGCTATTCATCCCTTTGTCACGCCCTTAGGGAGGAGTACTCCCTGTACACCGACCCAGCTTCTGCCACCCTCGGCGCCTTTGCCATTTCCCAGGAAAGGCTAGAGTCTCCGAGAGACTACTTCAGGCGCTTGAGATCTGCGTACTTCCAAGGACGTAACGCCCCAGGTCTAGAAGAAGACCATGCCTTCAAGTCGCTATTCTTGCACAATCTCCACGACAACGTGAGATACGCTGTTACTATGCACTGCAGAACGAGTAACCTCACCATGCCAGAGATTAGGAAGTACGCGCAACTTGCATGGAAGACATGCGGACGGCCGACAAATCGGTACGAAGACACCGCCATAGTCTTAGGCATCCAACAGTCGAGCGACTCCGACCTAGCGTCGGAAGACGACGAGAGGACTTGGCCTAGCGAGCCCTGGTCACCCCCGAGGAACAGACGACCCTGGCGGTCGAAAGACCAACGGAACCAGGGGGGTGAAAGACGCCCTCAAGGGCAACCCATCAGGTAACGCTGACTCGCAGCCCACCTGACTCAGCCAAGTGACCTTTCCCCCTGCTGCCAAGTCGACGTGGTAGGGGGGGGGAAGAGAACGCAGCACACTTCCGGAAACGACCACTCCCATTTTCGCACCTCGTTCTTCAACCTTCTTGGGCGACCTTGTTCGCAAAGGCAATGCCCGTTATGTATATATCTATACATATTCTTCAGTCTTACTGGGGGGTCATAACACTCTTGCTCTACCCGACTCCGGGTCAGAAACGAGCCTCATGTGTTCCCCCACCTTTTCGCATACACCTCTAGGAAGCCACAACCTTAGAGGCCCCTTCGAGCACCCTGGCTCGTAAGATCTTTCGTCAACTAAGCCTTCTTCTCCTGCTCTGTCAGCATGAGCCACCTCCAGCTTGTTCAACGAAGCCACCGCCTTCTTTCAGCCGAGTCATCTCCCCGGCCTGTCAAGTCGCCAGTGCCGTAGGTAACTGAACTTGACCTGTGCGCCGGACCTGTCTCCATCTCTAATTAGGAGGGTGGGGGGAGGGAGATATCACCAGCCCGCCATGACACACTCCAGAGTGAAACTGTTCGCGACGTTTCCCTGAGTGCTGGCTGTAACGTGGGATATCTGCCCTCGCCACTTGAACAGCGCGAGGGGGGTGGATCTCTGGCAACAGAAACTTAGAGAGATGTACTTCACAGGAAGTACACTCTAATCTCGCCAGTGCCTAAACCAACCGGCAGAATGGCAGCTTACTATTGACTACTAACGTTTAACTGCATGCTCCAACTCACCCTGTAGACATGCACTAACCGCTAACACATCCCACTTGAACCAGAACAGTTGCATGACCTGACAAACCATTGCGACTGTAAACTGATGCTCCACTCTCATAGAGAACCCTTCGCATGCTTTATAGACTCTACCAGAAGTAACCAAAGAGGACATAACCTCTGCCGTAGCAGTCAGATTTAATCCAGGACCTCATCCGAGAAGGCTCAGCTGTCAACAGCTGGAGCAGCGAGAGACCAGCCTAGCTAGTCACACTAGCCGTGCTAAGAAATCTGTAAATCTGCTACCACTACTGTTATGCAACCCTCACAGGTACCTCTGGCCTATAGTCTTGGCAACGCAACTCCAATATCGATAGATTCTAAAACTTAGACACAGGACTCGCTCTAAATCTACCGATTAGAGAGAGGTAGACGCACATATCATGTACTAATAGATCCAGAAGCGACAGACTAACTGGATTCCCTCCTATTCATAACACCACGTAGCCAACCTACGACTGCTCCGCCGACGGACTCCAGTCCTGTCTAGGAGTTGAACCAGTAACCACTGTTTGCCCCGCACCTGCTTCTTGTCTTTCTATTCTTTCCTTCTCTCTCTTTTGTGTTTTGTTTTGTCTATTTGGGTTGTTACTTTCTTTGACACTGTGCCACAATGCTAGAATATCACAACATCATAATAGCGATTGAATTATTTGGGAATAATGTTTTGCTCACCTATGATTTGAATTGTGTATGATAGTAGATGTAGGTAGAAGTAGTTAAAGTCATCTGCCCAGATGCCACCTTAGTCATCTGCCCAGATGCCAATGAACTCTGAACTTGAACACCATGAACTTGACCACTATGAACCTTGAACTCTATGAACAATGAACACTGCCTGTTTTAACCACTGCTTTTGGTCTCAGGAACACTTGGACTGTCTCACCTCTTCAGGTTTCCCCACCACATGGATGCACATGCCAGCCCTTGGTTTGCTCTAAAGACCGAAGCCAACATCTCGCTCTTCAGAACAAAGGGGGGATGTTGGGGTCTGATAAATGGCTTCAACATGTGCTGTGGACAAAGACAATCAGGCCTTCACTGTTTCAAGCACAGGTCTCATCCTGACTTGTAGTTTGAGGAGAGCAAAGGGATTTCACACTCAGGTGTGAATTCCCCCCCCCCAAATAACCATGGTAACCGCGGCAATCTCATTGGCCGAGAGCCAAGAGACCCGAGGACCCCTGTGGTTCGGCCACTGTTCTATAAAACTCTCTGCTGCCCCCACCTCATAGCTTTCCCCCTTCGACCTCGGTTGAGTTAGGAGGCACACAACCGCTCTCTTCGCCCGGACCTTCGTCCTGGACGCATGAAGACACATCGGCCTCTCCTCCCCCCCCCTCCAGCACGACGAGGCCACGAGGAAGCAACGGCCCTTCAACCCTACTCAAACCCTGACAAGCCGTTTCGCTGGATGAAACAGCCCGCGATAACGAATCTGCTTCAGCGATCAGTTCAGCGCTTTTTGTTTCTTTTTCTTTTGGTGCACACATTCCGGCGAAGGAAAGACGACAACGCCTCCCTCCTTCACCGACGATTCCCGGTAAGACGCACGGACCACGCCGTCAGCCGAAATTAGATCACCCTCCCTGCCGCGAGGACAGATCACGTCTGCGTTTGCTCCAGCCGAGCCACGCCACGACAGACCGAAACAGCGCCAGCTCAACGCCGCGCTGAGAAGCACCCCCCCCCCCTTCCTCTCGAAGAAAAAGGACAACTTTGCTCACGAACCCTTCAACGTTGCAACGAAGCATCTACAAGTAAGATTCTTGGCATTTGGGCATAGCTTAGCTTAAATTAACTTAAGTTTAATTCAGGCCATTCATGTACATGTTGATATTCCCGTGTTTTTGTGTGTTTAAGACTGTCGCGTGATATTGAGGTATTACGCAATCATTACGGAGCAGAGAAGCTCCGCTGTATTTGTGTATCAACTATGACTGTTTCTTTGGGATTACTTTCATTCATTGTCTTCCCCTCCGGGTGGAAGTTCTCTTTTCATTAACTCGACTCGGTGAGTGAGCTGAGGTGCGTGGCTTATCACGGCATAAGTTGCCGGCAGTTCTAAGACGACAGCGGTATATTTATGCATGATAGAGCCAGCAATCAGGCTCCCTACCACATCGCACGCCGAAGCGTGATTCACTTCGAGTTCTTGCTCCTTTTTCCCTTTCCTCCTTTCACGAAACACACACACACACACAGCTCCTAATTCTACCCCTGGGGAACCTCGTTCAAACGAGCGCCTCACATCACGTGCTGCCCAGGCAAACGTGAATTACATACAGCAGCCCCATTCTGCCATTTTGTCCGGGTCCCTCGACTCCGCCATCTTTGTAGTTTCTAGCTGTAGTTCTTAAGGCCCCTCCCCTTTGGCCAGCGTCACTCGACGCCGCCATCTTTGTAGTCTTTAGCGTAGCTGTAAGACTCCCTCCTTTGCACACACACACACACACATACACATACACACACAGACATACACCCTCATCCATTTTATTCATTCTTTAGTTTAGGCATATAAAATTGTATGATAACGTTTGTTGGTTGCAATATTAATTGATTTGATCATTTATTATTTTGATTCAATAAACTCTGTTATACTTTCAGGAGCAGTCGTCTGTGATTACTTGTGCATATGTATTTGATGAGACTGTATGTAGTAGCCGGTGCTCGAACTTAAAAACCTTCACTGTCACTGAATGTGTAGTCATACGCAGACTATTGACATTATGAGTGACTACTAATTATGAGACTTAGTTTTATCGTTTGGTTATTGGTCCCTGTTCGCAGGGTGGTGCCCCGTTTATATTAATAATCATTAATAATTGTTACATACATCAATAATTCTATTGATGTCAAGAATTCAGTTTCTTAAATGCTGATAACCCAAACACGCTCCTTTAGATCCCAACATGGGTAATGATGTCATGTTACAGTTCACCCATATAACCAAGGTCTGCACTGTGCAGACAATGATGCAGCAAAACCACCGGGTCATTACAGGACAGACGGCTTTTAGGGCATAAAGGAACAGAGCTTGATGTAAGGGTGGAGCCCAAAATATGTTGGATGAGAGACTTTTAATTCCAAAAAAGTCCTCGAAACTTTTCAGCAAATGAAAAACATCCTCATTAGCATGTTTGAGATAATTTGAAATAGTTTGGTAATGTTTCATCAACCCAAGGGGCGATACGTTTTCTTCCACTTCAGGACATCACCATGTAATAAAAGTAATACAATAACTTTTTTCACGGAACAAAAGTTTGCGATTCATCAAAAAGTCACCGGCAGACACTTACCAGTCCAGAGCAAGTCGAAATGGCTGCTGAGGAGGCCGACAGGTTCCGGATAAATCCCTGATACAGGCAGTCGTGAAACCCTACATCATCCATCACCGTGGCAATGCCATCCGAGCCGAGCGTCTGCACGGTGAACCCCGGGCCCACCACAGAGGACGGACGCAGGTCCAGGTGCATGTCCCGCCCGAAGGCCGAGAGCCGGTAGTGCAGAGAGGAAGAGAGGCACCTCCTGCTGCGATGGCTTTGCCTGGTCACATCGTGGCTCAGGTATCCCCCCTCAGAGTCCACCTCCACGGGGGTTACAAACACGTAGTCTGAAGACGAGAGGGATGGAAGGGAGAGTCACAAGACAGACAACATCTAACGCTCAGATGATTCTGCTACTTTTGTGAAGGATTTGTGCTCTCTCGCGTTCACACATATATAACAGCTTGCTTCATCTCTTTCAGCTTCAGTTAGTTATTTCTAACATTTTCCAGAATAACATTTCGCCGTTGCTTATACGTGTCAGTGGAGAGAGACAATGACACCAAACTAAAAGTATAAAAGTAAACACTTGCATTCTGGTTTTCATTCCCGTAAAGCTGATGTTGGTGGAGACGCTGTTTCACACCTCATAAATATGTTTGCTGCATGATAATTGTTGGAATGCTGTTAAGCATTCCAACAATCGAATCTTTATTCCACTATTTCTTCCGTCCCCCCCATTTTTCGTTGCAACTCTTCTTCTCCTTCATATTTTAAGCTACAGAAACCGTTCAACTATCAAAATGTTCAGCTCTTTCAGTAGAGGGGTGCTATATATCTTCATATTTCTAACCTTTAAACTTTTTGAATTATTAAGGTTTTAGCAACTTTTTTTTGAATGGGTTTCTATGGAGAAGATTTTCAAATCCTCTTAAACTTCTTCAACTTTCAAATCCTTCAACTTCCTCATACTTTCAGCTAAAGACACCATTTCAACGTTCAAATGTTGAGAAAACCCTGAACTATTGCCGCATAATTCAGCTTTCTGATATCTTTTAAACTTTTTGAACTGCAGCAATTTAACTTTTATGATTTTTCAGCCCTTTTCTGACTTTATAATGGGTGTGTATTGCGCAGCTTAGAGTGCGTGATGTCACCGCTAGAGTGAAGAGCAGCTTGAGATTCTTGTGAAAAAAACATTTGTATTTTGCCACTGTGTCCACAATCTTCACTCTTCATGCATCATTTCTGGATGTAGAAGTAGCTGATATTGTCCTTGTCGTAGAAAAATTACTGTGGAATCCCACAGATTTACACATTTGACACAGAAGCCGTTAATTGAGAGGAAAACCAACTTTCTGCTCCATAGAGACCAATGTTAAATTTTGCTTCAAAAACATCTTCCACAGAACACGGTACCCCATTTCTAGATCGCCAGTTAAGCCACATTTTTTACACTACAGACACCATTTTTACAGGATCTGTTTCTCAAGTCATCCTTCCTCGCACTTATTAATATCGGAGCATGAAATGGCTTCAGGCACACAGGTGTTTGCGATTGAGCCAATTAGTGATGTTTATAAACACACTCACATGCGCTCTCTCTCTCTCTCCCTCTCTCTCTGTGTGTGTCTCTCATACAGTCATTCAGGTCTTGGAGACTTTTAGAGGATCCCCCCCCACACACACACCCCCCATTTTAAAATAAAAGCCGCACACACATGATTTGTTGCAGCTGTTACATGTTGCAGCTCGGCCAATCAGATATGAGTATTCTGATAAGTTTCCTGATTCGAGTGACATTTACACACACCGCACACAAGAGGGAGAGGCGAGGAAAGACATGGCAGAGCAGGACAACAGTCATGTAAGCTGTAAAAGATAAAACATAGTACAATCTCCCAATGAGAAAGTTTGCCAGAGATATCAGAGTGTCTCTCTCGCTCTCTCTCTCTCTCTCTCTCTGTCTCGCTCTCGCTCTCATACAGTCATTCAGGTCTTAGAGACAATTAGAGGACCCCCCCCCCCCACACCATTTCAAAACAAAAGCCCCAAAGAGTGAATTCTAACTGAAATACTTGTGATGAAGCCAGGCATTTAATAACCTCTGTTTGTGTGTCAGACATTATGATTATTCCCCCTCTCCCCCCCACCCAGCACCACCCTTTCAAAATAAAAGCCCCATGGATTAACTGTATTTAAACAAGCTCAAAATTAGGCTTTTTTGTTAAAAAATTAATGCTCTTACTAATACTGCGACAACTACTACTGCTGCTGCTGCTAATATAGTATTACTACTACTGCTACTCCTACTTCTACTATAACTTTTGCTGTTGCTACTATTACTACTACTGGTACTGCTATTACTGCTACCATCAATATTATTACTACCACGACTGCTATTACTACCACTACTACTAAAAGTAGTAATACTACTACAGCTATTCGTACGACTGCTACTAGTACTACTACTACTGCTACATCTTCTACTGCCATTACTATTACTACTACTACTGCTACTACTACTGTGAAATTAAATACTACGACCAATACTACAGTGATTACTATGACAACTGATACTACGTCTTCTAATACTTCTACTACTAATAATACTTCTACTACTACTACAAATATCACTACTACTACTACTAGTAGTTATTCTAATGCTACTAATACTTCTCCTAATACTTCTACTACAACTTCTACTACTACAAATATCACCACTGATGAATTCTTTTAAGCCACAGAAACTGTTCAAATATCAAAATGTTCAGCTCTTTCAGGAGAGGTGTGATATGACTTTTCATAGTTGTAATCTTTAAACTTTTTGAATTATTAAGCTTTTTGCAATTTGTTTTTGAATTGGATATCTATTTTCAGCAATGTTTTGCGATTAATTTCAGTTTTCAGCATTCCAACGCATTTTCAGCAGGAAATGCTTTTTCTAGTTACTATTGACATTTTAAATAGCTGGGGGGCAAAAACTGATTTTCATCTACGACATCATAGATGCAATCACGTTTAGCCAGGTGTAACCGGAAATGCACGCAGAAACCCATCATGCATCACCCAGACAACCGGCGTGTGTTGGGAGGGAAAGGTGAAGCACTCAGCTGTTGCTCAGAGCGCTTCATGTGGGTCACAGATGACTTTCCACAGAAGCCATAGGTCCGACTTTATACTTCCACGCATGTTAGATATGGGGTCAATACTTCAGAGCCAGAGGTCGTGATTATATCATGTAGTTGTTATGGTGCTGCAGTCAAACGAAACGCCAGAATCATGTATTTACTAACCACTTGAATACAGATTCCACAGTAAAAGCAGAAATGTACAACAAACTCCAAAAGGTTTTTTTTAATTCTTTCCTCTCTCAGCTCTGGCAAAAGGTCTGAGTGTCTGTATGTTCTTCAACTAAACCCTTCAATATAGAATCAAGATGCTCTCTTCACAACCAGAGAAAAACATCCCTTCTCCCCTCAGTAGGAAGTGAGTAAATCATCTTCACTTGTTTCCTTATTTTCAGGTCAAAGCAGCCGACAGGGAATCCCTGCACTCATGGATCTGGGCTGTGCCTCCACTGAAGTAGCCTCACATCATAAAGACCAAAGAGGGGGTTCCTAACATTGTTTACCTAATAAGCACCCTAATCAACAATGGCATTCTATTCCTAATTGCTTCATTGAATAACCATCTTTGGGATCCACTGGTCCAATCACTGAGCCCATCACTGCCATATCTCACTCTACTCACATTCTCTCTACAAACGTGGAAGCACGCCAGCTGGAGGAAACCTCCATAGATGTCAAGAGACGAGCACTCACCGTGATTTAATCCGTGTCTGTCGCTGGAGGAATAGCCGGCCGTGACAGTGTGTGAGCAGTAAACGTGCAGCGTCTGCAAAAAACATGAAAAAAAAATGGTATTACCGGACAGGTAGCAACAGGTTACAAGCACTGAAAGAAGTGGAAGCCGAACAGATGATAAATGGAGTTCCTCTGTTGAAACACGAGTTGCACTCAGGTTTAATTCGGGATGACAACCACTTGTCTAACTTTTTCACCCACAGTCAGAGAGCACAGCAGTGCATGCGCCACCGTGCCGCTGATAACAAATCAGAAAAAAGAGACAAGTGTTTGTTTGTTTTGGTCCCAGCACCAGATCGTTGCATGTGCTGGATTGTAAGAGTGGATGCGTTTGCCACATGCCTTGACAATGTTCCAGGACAACAGGGTGGACAGGAGCGTGACTGAGCTGCAGCCGACCAGCGGGATGGGTAAAGTCCAGATCAGAAGAAAAAGGCAATCCATGGTGATGGCATGCAAGCTTCCACCTCCGCCGTTACCTCCTAAAAGAGCGCAAAAGTAGTAATAACCTGCGGAATCGCATAATGCAATATGCACGCATTGTTTCGTGATTCTATCCCCCCTACGCTTTACTCGTTCAGGTGAAGTCTGCAGGTTGCAGGAGCCGGTGGCGCGCACTCATGAGTGTGTGTGTGTGTGTGTGTGTGAATATGTGTGTGTGTGAGGAGGAGCGGTGGGTCGCGGTGTCGGGGACTGAGCGCTCAGTCCCGGCTCTGTGAAGAGTCCGCGTGCAGGATGGAGCGCAAGTCAGCATGCCAGCAGCCAATCGGCGCGCAGCATCATTTTCCACGCGCAGATAAAAAGAGAAGAAAAGGGAGATTCTCCTCTTGGCAGCAGCGGGGCTGCTGCTGCCTTCAGGTTCGGCTCGTAAATCTCGACTTTGAAAGCTTAGTGAGCAGTAATATCTTCTTTAAAATGGGAGGTTGGGGTTTTTCTTTGCAGTGGCAGAATGAAGTGGACAAAATACACGCCAGGCACGTTACTATTTCAGTTATTTTTTGTTGAACAAAGACCTGCACAATACAGACAAGAATACACGATCAACTTATAAAGTTGTCATGCTCTCCTACTTCGCTTTGGTGAAAACTAGCATTGATGGACAGTAAGTCAGTTGAAGTACTATAGAATTGAGTACTTTCACTTTACTTAAATTAAGTATTTATTTTTCGTGCGAATTGATACTTCCACCTTTAGAAGGATATATTGTACTCCATTGCATTTATCTGACAGATGTAGTTACTGGTGACTTTAAGATTAAGATGAAGCGGTTTCTTTGTTGTTGTTGCTGTTGCTGTATTGTAGCCCTTTAAAAAAACAATGTGTCCTCTGGCCCACATTTCCCTGTCATCCCTTACTTGAAGTGGAGTGTTTTTTAGATTGTTGAAGGCTATTCCCCCACCACTGCCATAAAGACTTTAAGTTTGATACCAGTATAATTAGTATAGCTTTCCTATCTCCCCCACTTTTCAGGTAACAACAATATACCGATCATCGACCAGATGGTGGTGCTCTAACAAGGAAATGCTAAACAATATTGAGATTTGCTTTGGTCTAAACCAGGGGTCGGCAACCCGCGGCTCCGGAGCCGCATGTGGCTATTCAGCCCCTCTGTTGCGGCTCCCTGAGGCTACATCCACACGAATACGTTTTAACAAACAAGAACAATCTCCGTCCACATGGCGTTTCAGCATCGTTTTCGAAATGATCTCCGTCCAGACTAAAACGCCTGAAAACGAATATCATATGACTATTCACGTACACTGGGCATGTGGGTGGGTGCAGAGAGCAGGTGGCAGGAAATGGTTGTAAAATATGTGTTACAAATATTGGAGCAGGAGGTGCAGGTGGGTGGTGCAAGTGCAAATTAAATTGTTACATTTGTATTCATTTTTTCTGTTCACCATCTACATGTCAACTTTAAGTACAACTCAGAATCACATCATCTACAGAAATTGTGTGGAAAAAATGCAGTTTAATGCGGTCAAACAAAGGAGATCATGGTGGATTGTGGGAAGAGTAAGGCCCCATCTTCTCTGGTCCATCAGTGGGAGCGACAGGTCAAGTCCATCAAGTACCTGGGCGTCCAACTGAACAACAGACTGGAATGGTCCTCCAATGTCTGAGTCCACTTAACTTCCTTCTCAGGTGTTACAATTTCTGCAACAGGATGCTCCACCTGTTTTATCAGTCTGTTGTTGTGAGCACCAACTTGCTCGCTCTGAAAGTGGGACCCACTCTGCCCCTGAAGGGACCTGCTATGCATCTCATTGTAATAAGAGGCAAACATTTGCTGTAAGCGTCTGACGAGAACGTTGCATGCCTCACGGCATGCCAACGCATGCAAGAGACATAAGAGGAACATTTTTGGCAGCAGTGTTTGTGCAAGTTGAAATTGAATTATTCATTAC
Source organism: Melanostigma gelatinosum (assembly GCF_949748355.1). Lineage (NCBI taxonomy): Eukaryota > Metazoa > Chordata > Actinopteri > Perciformes > Zoarcidae > Melanostigma > Melanostigma gelatinosum. The sequence continues at coordinate 4,839,898 of NC_136635.1, read as the reverse complement.
TTATTAGGCGACGGGTAAACCATCTACTTGATGGTACTCTTCCCCGCTCTGTCATTGTGGTCTTTCTATCTCATCCATAACAAACATGAAGCTAGGTTTGATTGTAGAAGCTACTTCTACAAACCATCCTGAATGACTAGTGAAAGCTGAACAGGGCGAGGCTGTAAAAACTGTCACTTTCTCTTTAGTCCACTGTTGACCATGTACAATAAGGAAATGGAAATGCAGCACTTGAAGATGCTGCTAATGCTAAACAGGGGTGTAACCATTAGAGCACATTAGTGGATGAAGGCAGTGTGAGCAAGAATTTACTATCAATTACAATATATAATGAGTTTCTTAATAGTAAGCCTGCAATAACTAGTTCCACCCTCTTCCAACATGAGATGTCACATTATGGAACCAATCTCTTCATGTGAATAGGCACCCTTATGGTGATATTATACCTCATTGGCTCATAACAGCGTCTCCTTGTTGCTAAGATCTAAGATGCAATTTTGGTGGCCCTGTACTTGGCGAGCCCAAGTGTGTCAGTGTCAGTGCTTTGAGGTAGCTGGGAAATTCCCTGCTCTGTACTTTGGAGGCTAATTGCACTTTGGAGGCTAATTGTCATCTGCACAGTGTGATGTAGAGTCAGCGAGGAAACACAACCGCACTGCTTCCGCAGGTTCTCGTTGAAGGTCCCTGAGTTGTTGTATATGCTCATGTCTGACACTCCGGCTCATTGATTGCTCTGACCCACCTATCTGTTCTCATGAGCAGAGCCTCGACGAAACAACAACGTTAAGCCCTTTCTTTTTTTGCTATCTCCTTTCCTCTACCGACGTCTTTCTCTCCGCACGGATAAATTACCGGTATCCTTCTCTCCCTCTGAGAATGTAGTTTGTATTGTCGGCGGTGGCTACAGATGTTCTTAAATCTGAACAGTGTTACACCCCGGCACACTGCTGATCGCTGCACCGTGCCACTGTGTTGACAGACGATGTGTTTATTTACAGCACGCTAAACCAACTGTCTGAAGCCCTTAGTAGTCTCTCTCTTTCTCATAATCTATCCCCCCCCATATGGGTTGTTGAGTTACCGGGGGCCTGTCAGGCCAGTCTGTTGTTTGTATCCCAAAAGGAATACAACATATCTGGTTGCAACGGGAAGTATAAGCAGTTGAGTTTTCTGGCTAAGGATGGAAATAGATTGTAAGATTTAGAAACCACACTAAGACTAGATCCCCCGAGCCTTCTGTCCTGGGAACTCGACGTGAGAGGAACCAGAGTTAAATCCCCTTTGACAAGTTAATGGTATCGAAGTAGTAGACTACACAAAATATACCTACACAGGCATATCTGAACTCAGGGTAACACAAATACTTACTTTCAAGGTGGCTCTCAAAGCTCTTTATTATGATGGTGAACATTCGCATGACCCTGCGCTATTTAACTGTAAATGTAGAAGCATAGTCTGATCTACAATGAGACAATGAGACGGCTGAGCTAACGTAGCTGAGCTCAGCTAACGGTGCAAATAGTGGCAACAGTGCTGACATTACTCCACTATATATTTATAGAAATTATATTTTTGCAGAGCAATAATGCTCTGAATATTATATAGAGAACCTTTAACTAATGGCAAAGTGTTAATGCAGCGCCTATTTTGCTGGAGGCCCCTTGAAGCTGCAGGTTGACCCCAGACCCCAGACCCCACACCATGAGTGAGTCCTTGGTTTAGGGCACAGGCTTGGCTGCTCTCATCCGAAAAAACACTCATCACCACTTACACGTTTGACAATAGACTACACTTTTCCACAGTGACCTTCAAGGTTGGGTCTAGCGCTGGCCAAGTAAGGCCATGTCTACACTACTACGTTTCCCTTTGACAACGCATATCCTTTGCTACATTTACACTGAGCGTCCACACTACGCCAGAGTTTCAGAGAAACATGTTCAAGAGACAATGAAGGCTGGTGAGCATGTTTGTGTTTTGCAATAACTGGTACATAAACTGTACTTTTCTAGTCTTCAACCACTCAAAGCGCTTTAACACTACATGTCATCATTCACCCATTCACAGCCTTTCATACACTGATGGCACAGATTGCGGGAGCAATTTGTGGTTAAGTGTCTTGCCGAAGGACACATCGACATGGACTAGCGGAGCCGGGGATCGAACCTCCGATCCTCCGCTCTAATATTGAGCCACAGTCGCCCCTCAGTGGGGCAACCTCAGGAATATGTCAGCTTTTTTCCCTGATTCGTCCCCCTTTCACAGTGCTTTTGTTTGTTTGTTTTGCCTGTCATGTGGCACTGCTTTTCCCAGCAGTGGGCTCCAGAATGTACAACTCCGGTTCCAGACGCTCCTCCTCTCTCCTGTCCTGTGTTCTTGTCCTGTATCTGGTCCTCATTTCAGACCTCATAATTACCCTGCTGCTTGTATCTGTGGAACCTTTTTTGGGGGTGAATTTACGCCAGTTCTTCCAGAATTATTTTTGGCTGTGTCAGCGGTTGCCACAGCGGCAGGCATCTGCTTGCCTGTCAGTCACGTCTCGTCCTTTGCGGCCCTGCGTGATCTCCTCCTGCATGCAGATAGAAATAGATCCAGTGTGGGCCGACCACATACAGTATGTGTATGTGCAGGGATGCGATAGCTTGGAAAAATAATCTGAAATGTCATTAAATAGGTAAATATAAAGGAAAGGGACGAGAACACAACTTTATTTCTACATATTAGTTTGAGAGCCAAGCTTGTTATGAATGTGTATCCATGCAGGTAGTGTATGTCTCTGAGAGTGTGTGTTTCCAGTGTTAGTCAGTGTCATGCCAAAACAAACATCATGCCAACTGACTGTTTCCGTAACCCCTACCCCAAAGTTAGACTGACCAATCATTGCTCAGCAATGCACAGCGGGTTTGTCAGGATTTCTCCACTGTAGCAGAGCAACACCATATTCTAACTGTGCTTTAAGAGTTTGAAGGGTGGTGCATATTTTTCTATCTTTTCCGAGCCAAAAACGTGTGTGTGTGTGAGAATGTCCTTGAGCCTTTTGAGATGGAGGGGGAAAAAAAAAATAATAATAATAATAATTTAAAAAAAAAAAATTAAAAACAGGTAAGTATGTGTGCATATGGATGTTCATGTATGCATGTATGTGGGTTTCAATTGGTTGTCCGGCAAGAAAAACAAAAAAATCAACAATAGTAAAAAATACACAAAGAAATATATATATACCGGTATATATACGATACATATTTCAATATTAATAGAATGGGTGGTGTCACGTTTGCAGAAACATAGTGAGGAATGAATTTGACAGTGTGTTTGCCCTGCTGTCTACAGTAGTATCTGAGTGTACTCCAAAGCCAAGGAGCATATTATAAACTAACTCAATTTCATTTATACTTCTACTCTACATTTCAGAGACAAAGGTGTAGCCACACCTGTAAAGATAAACTACTAAAAAGTAATAAAATAGTCAAATTACCCAGTGAGCACCAACCCGGATTTCAACGTTGATTTCTGGTTGAAAACTGGTTGAAATTGGGTCTGAACGCCTAAGACCTATTTTCTTTTCAACTGCCTAAAATGCGGTTACAACATCAACGTGTCACAAAACACCGATTTGTTTTAAAATATTGATGGTTTGTTCACTTGTAGGTTGAAAGAGACACGATATTGGTTACTTTGAACGTATTTCTCCAAAGTCATATTACGCTGGCCAGTGAAATGTGGTCTACACGAAGACGTGAAATCAACGCATTTAATGTTTCATATAAAATGTCATCAATATGAAACTATAGACTGTGTGCTGTCAACAAGAAGCTCCCAGGACATCATAATGAGAGTGTTATGGAAATGTTTCATATGGTTCTTTTAGTTATAACTTGTATTGCTTAAACCTGCATATATGCAGACGAGGCCAACCAGACTCATTTAACCACAGAGAGCAGACCACATTATGTCTCTATGTTCATGTAAAATACAAGTGTGTGTTTACAAGGGCTGGGTAACTGCATTGAACAAATCAACAACTGGATGTGCCAGAATTTTCTTCATTTAAACAAAGATAAAACAGAAGTAATTGTTTTTGGTACCAAGGACGAACAATTGAAAATCACTGCTCAGCTTCAATCACTGATGTTAAAACCCACAAACCAAGCCAGAAATCTAGGTGTAGTTATGGATTCAGACCTCAACCTGAACAGCCATATCAAGACAATTACAAAATCAGCCTCCTATCACCTGAAGAATATAACAAGGATTAGAGGACTTATGTCTCAACAGGATTTGGAAAAACTTGTCCACGCATTTATCTTCAGCAGACTGGACTACTGTAACGGTGTGTTTACAGGTCTCTGTAAAAAGTCCGTCAGAAAGCTGCAGCTGATTCAGAACGCTGCAGCTTGAGTCCTCACTAAGACCAGGAGGGTGGATCACATCACTCCAGTTCTGATGTCTTTGCACTGGCTTCCTGTCCAACAAAGAATTGACTTTAAAATCCTGCTGTTGGTTTACAAAGCACTGAATGGTTTAGGGCCAAAATACATCTCTGATCTGCTGCTACCTTATGAACCATCCCGACCCCTCAGGTTGTCTGGGACCGGTCTACTATCTGTTCCCAGAATCAGAACTAAACATGGAGAAGCAGCGTTCAGTTTTTCTGCTCCATATATCTGGAACAAAGTCCCAGAAAGCTGCAGGTCTGCTGAGACCCTCAGCTCATTTAAATCAAGATTGAAGACTTTTCTGTTTGCTGCTGCCTTTAATTGAACCACATTCAATTCATATATTAATCAATTTCCTGCGTTTCTGCATTTTACTACTGCATTTTATTTCTTGCACTGTTTTTTAATTGTTTTTTAAATCTCCTTTTCTTTTGCCTTGTGTTTTGATGCTTTTAATGGTTTTATGTGAAGCACTTTGAATTACCTTATTGTTGAAATGTGCTATACAAATAAACTTGCCTTGCCTTACTGCTGGAACACGCAACTATCATTCTGGCTTGATTTTAAACATTGCACCTTAAAAGAATAATGTTAAATGGACTTTCTGGTCTACTGACCACTCAAAGGACTCAAACACTACATGTCATTCTCCCATTTATACACTGATTTGTTGTGAAATGTCTCCGGTTTCCCAAAAGGTGACCATAATATCATAAGACACGCCTGTATTGGAGAGTAGTTTGATGTCTAAAGAATATTTACCAAAAGGAAAACCAGCAATAATCATCTCACACCTTCCCACTTGGAAGAAAAATAAGATGAATACATATCTTTATGCTTTGTGTTGTGTGCGTGTGTGTGTGTGTGTGTGTGTGCGCGTGTGTTTTAGGAGGGATTCCCCTACTTTCACTTTGAAGTCAAGGGGATCATTACATGAAAAGGGAGATGTCATCAGTTGTCAGCCAGGTGCCAGGAGTCGGGGGAGAGCCAGAGAGAGCATTTCCTATCCCATCAGCACCTGGGACTTCTGTCTTTGATGACATCACACAGGCCCATGCCGGTGGAGGTGCTAACTGCCCGGTGTGTGTGTGTGTGTGTGTGTTTGATGTGTCTCAGTGTTTGTTGCCAGGCAGAATAAAAGCCTGCTGCTCCTGTGGCACCAGGCCAGATAGTCTCAGATTAATTTCTGTGCTTGAAATTCAAAACATACACACATTTGCACACACACACACACAGACCCACATCCATTGAAACACTTTTCCTTGCCCTTTCATATAATCTGAAATGACCACTTATTTGTGAATGAATGAAAATGATTGTAGTATGAATTCAGGATACCTTCCTGCATTACTGTACCCTGAGCACAGTGCTATAACACAGTAGGGATTTAACCTTTATACAGTTACTCTTTGTGTCTAAAAACTTTAAGATTGTGATTAAAACCAACAAGAACATATACCCATCTTGGCTCTGCTGCCTCAGTATTGATCCGTCCAGTTTCTATTACCCAGCTAATGAGGAATGTTGGTGAGCGCTGTCACTCCCTGTGACCATTTATTCGTCTCCTAAAGCACTTTGTAACAATGTTTTGACAAGTACTCAATCTTTAGGTTAATGTTTATTAATGTAATAAATGTAAGAAGAGTAAATCAATGACCAGGTTGACGTGTTAAATTACTGTTAACTGTTAAGTCAGGGAGATACAATTGTATGTTTTTTAAACCTGAGGATAATCCTAATTGAATGAGGGGAACTTCTTTTTTAATTTATCCACTTATATGATAGAGAAACAATTTATTGAACTTAGTTCTCGAAATCCATTAATCTAAACGTTACCAATGTTTGGTATTACACTGTATTTAAAGTTGAAATCTGTAAACCTTAAAGCAGTATGTGCGCTGCAAATGCCCTAAAGAATTGATAGAGGGCGAAGATGATGATGTCATTCAACATGTCAAATTTGATCCAGTGAGAAGAAAAGACAGTCTGGGTGGTCATGTTGAAGGGATGAACACAATCCTGCTCTGCAGGGTGTGTTTGATTCCTTATACACTACTCCGTGGAAGGAAGGGATTTGCACTGCATTGAAAATGTCAGCAGCATGCATCATCTCAGAACAAGTCAAATGATTATTTTTCATATTTTCTGAAATACAAACTGTACCTGAATGTCAAATTCAATGATAACGAGGCTGGGCAGAAAGATGACCGGGCGATGTTTTAATACACTGTTTAATTCCCATTAGATACGGTCTGGTGCTGCCCTGGGGTGGGTTCCACTGTATGTGGCAGCCCCCCCCCCCCCCCACACACACACCTACACGCACACACCCTGTCTGTTGCCTCCTTTTACAGATCTGATGTTCCTTCTTGAAGAGTTGTAGTGATGAGGCAGAATCTCAGTATATCAGCCTACAGCAAACAAACACAACGGAGACCAGAGACTTGTTTCATGGACAGCCTTTATGCCAACACAATACACTGAAGTTGCTGAAGAATTGAGTAAATGTGTGTTGATGGATGCCATTGTCCTACAATGCAATGCACAACAACAATAATTGAGTAACTAAAGTAAAGTAGTACTGCTATCGTATGAAAATGTACTAACACACCATTTTCTCCCTGTTGCACAATAGAAAATGACTCTGTATCTACGTCAGTAGACTTTCAAATGTTCTATAGAGCAATGTTTTTTATCATTATGTCCCTGTTTTGTTTGTATTGTGCACGCTCACAAGTGCACATGTCCCTTCTGCCACTCCTACCATTGATTTCAAGCCATGCCCCTGATTGATGTATGAGTGAATGTAGCAATACGCCAAGAAAGGCAGAAAAGAAGATCACAAGCGTGTAAACATGGAGTTAAATGCCAGATTTTTTATATTAAAAAAATAGTTCTGCAATGTTTAATGAAAACACATCAACACATTTTTTAGACCCCAAAGAATCACTCGATGCTTTTTGGAACGAAACACTGAATGCAAACAGAACTTTTGTTTACAAGAAAACTCCACAGGGCTATGTACCAAAATGTTTGTACCTTTCTGAAACAATAAAACAGCCATGCCCACACAGTGCAAGGAGGTGTGAATATTAAGCAAGACTTTATTTTTTGTGTGAGGAACTGAGCAAAACAATATTAAAGTCTGAAGAAAAGAGTCTGTCTGAAAGTGTGCGTCCTTGTCTCCATTGGTAAGGACTAGTGCAGTGTCCATTCAAAACATGCCTGTTTAGAAGCCACAGGCCGAATACTTGGCCTGTGGTGTTGCTGGTTGCAGCTTTCTCAGAAGGAACAGCTCATTTATGTTGAACAATACACCTACCATGACATAGTTGTGTCGCACACCCAAGTCAAAGCTACTCCCGGTCAGAAACACAGGGGAAATACACTCTGGTTCAGGTTAAAAAACATCAAGGACAAACAATTTCACCGTAAAATAACTGTAAAATACTGGCAACATAGACGGCAGCAATTTATTGTTACTTTAATGTGTAGCTACTGTAATTTATTTGAACAGCACCTTATCGCATAGTGTATTACAGTATGTGATAGTATCACTGGGTCTTACGGTAATTGTACAGTATATACCAGCATGTAACCCTTTAATTTTAAAGGGTAATAAAATCGATTACTTTGTAGGAAGTAGAAAACAGAAGAACTTGTCACGTGCAACTTGAAGGTACTGAGTGTAGATACAAAATGCCGAGTTCAGGAGCCAAAAAGAGGTAGAATTTAATAAGATATCCCACAGAGGGAAAACACAGGAACAGACGTGTCAAGAAAACATGAGGCTCGAACGAAGGGCCAGGTACAGACACGCCTTAAATACACTTGAGGCAATTACACAGGTGAACCCACTTAAGGTGAGCCAAGTCCAATCAGTCCACAAAACCTAATTAAGGCGCACTCTGCCACCATCTGCTGGATGTCCTGGGGTCCTACGGCGCAGTCCTGACAGTACCCCCCACCCGACGGCCACCTCCAGGTGGGCCAGGCTGGAGAGGGTGTGCACGGTGAAAGGCACGGATGAGGGCAGGATCCAGGACGTGCCGTGAGGGCACCCATGAGCGTTCCTCTGGGCCGTAGCCCTCCCAGTCAATCAGGTACTGAAGGCCTCGCCCCCTCCGCCGGGAATCCAGCAGCCTCCGGACGGTGTAGACAGGGCCACCAGCGACGACCCGCGGGGGCGGCGGCAGTGGGGCAGGCCTGGACAAGGGCGAGGAGAAGAGAGGTTTCAGCAAAGAGACATGAAACACTGGTCTCACCCGGAGAGTCCTAGGAAGTCTGAGTTTGTAAGCCACCGGGTTGATCCTCCTCTCCACAGGAAACGGACCGATGAACCGGGGAGTGAATTTGGAGTCCGTGCGCAGAGGCAGGTTCTTGGTGGAGAGCCATACTCTCTGTCCAGGGCGGAACGTCGGGGCGCGCCGTCTCCTGCGATTGGCCTGGATCCGATGGGTTTCGGTGGCGCGTGTAAGCGCAGCACGGGCCTTCTTCCAGGCCTGGCGGCATCTGGCCACAGCAGCATCCGCAGAGGGGACCGCTGACTCGGACTGCTGAGAGGGAAAAAATGGCGGGACATATCCGTACTGAACCTCAAAAGGCGACATACCGGTGGAGGACCCACTCAGTTGGTTGTGGGCGATCTCAGCCCACACCAGCTTTCGACTCCAGGCACCCGGATTGGATGATACCATGCAGCGTAGGTATTTCTCCAGCTCCTGGTTCACGCGTTCCGTCTGTCCATTACTCTCCGGATGGTAGCCTGATGAAAGACTGACAGACGTTTCAAACAAGGACCAAAATGCACTCCAGTACTTGGACATGAATTGGGGCCCTCTATCAGAGACAATGTCACTAGGGATGCCATGGTGACGCACCACCTCTCGGACCACCAAATCAGCGGTTTCCTTCGCAGACGGCAGCTTAGGTAGTGGGACAAAGTGGCTTGCTTTGGAAAAACGGTCCACAATTACAAAAATCACTGTGTTACCGTCAGAAGGTGGTAGGCCAGTGATGAAGTCCATTGAGATGTGGGACCATGGCCGATAAGGAACCGGCAGGGGGTGGAGCAGGCCCGCCGGGGCTTGGTTTCCTGACTTCTGTGTAGCACAAACAGAACATGCGTGAACATACTCCTCAATGTCAGTTCTCATGCGTGGCCACCAAAAGCGGCGGCTGACTAGCTCCATCGTGCGGGCAGCCCCAGGATGGCCCGTCACTGGTGAGTCATGCCCCCATTGTAGAACTTCAGAGCGGGCGTTGAGCGGGACATACAGACGGCCCGGGGGTACTCCACTAGGACCTGGATCCTCCTCTTGCGCACGCAGGACGGCGTCCTCCAGGGCAAGCGTCACCTGTCCCACCACGCAGCTGGGGGGAATGATGCACTCAGGGACCGGGTCAGTAACGTTGGCGTCATACTGGCGCGATAAGGCATCAGCCTTGGCATTCTTGGTGCCGGGGCGAAACGTGATGATAAACCTGAATCTGGTGAAAAACAGGGCCCACCTGGCTTGTCGGGGGTTCAGGCGCTTGGCCTCACGGATGTACTGGAGGTTCTTATGATCCGTGATGACTGTGAATGGGTGGCGCGCTCCTTCCAGCCAGTGTATCCATTCTTCAAGTGCCCTTAGGATGGCCAACAGCTCCCTGTCACCGGCGTCATAGTTCCTCTCAGCGTCACTAAGCTTGTGAGAGAAAAAGGCACATGGGTGCGTCTTGTTGTCCATACCTGATTTCTGGGACAGCACAGCTCCAACACCAGACCTGGACGCATCCACCTCCAACACAAACGGAAGGGCAGGGTCAGGGTGCCTCAGCAGTGGGGCTGACGTGAACTGAGCCTTGAGATGCTCGAACGCCGCTTGCGCCTCCGGGGTCCATCTGAGTTTGGTTGGGGCTCCCCGGCCCACTGCTGTGATAGGTGCTACTATGGAGCTGAAGCCTCGAATGAAACGGCGATAAAAGTTAGCAAACCCCACAAAACGCTGTACCTGCTTGAGAGTGGCGGGAACCGGCCAGTCCAGTACAGCCTGCACCCTGGATTCGTCCATGATTACTCCATCGGGGGAGATGACATACCCCAAAAAGGAGGTGCGGGTAACGTGGAACTCACACTTCTCCAGTTTGACGAAGAGCTGGTTGTCCAGCAACCGCTGGAGGACCTGCCGGACGTGCTGGCGATGTTCTGTGAGGGACTTGGAAAAAATTAGCACATCATCGAGGTAAACGAACACACTGCGGTTGAGGAACTCCCTGAGCACTTCATTTACAAAGGCTTGGAACACAGCAGGAGCATTGGTCAGACCAAATGGCATTACCCGGTATTCATAATGTCCACTGGGGGTGCTAAAAGCAGTCTTCCACTCATCAGTCTCTCTGATGCGGACCAGATGGTAAGCATTCCGCAGGTCTAGTTTAGTGAACACTGTAGCTCCTCCAAGAAGATCAAAAGCGGAAGACATGAGTGGCAACGGATATTTGTTCTTTACTGTGATGTTGTTCAGTGCTCGGTAATCTATGCATGGTCGTAGACCACCATCTTTCTTGGGTACAAAAAAGAATCCTGCTGACATTGGTGAAGTTGAAGGTTTAATAAGCCCGTTCTTAAGAGACTCGCTAATGTAGTCCTCCATGGCCTGAGTCTCGGGGCTGGAGAGAGGGTATAGTCATCCCCGGGGGGGAATAGTGTTAGGCAACAGGTCAATGGCACAGTCAAAAGGTCTGTGAGGAGGAAGTGCTGTAGCTCTAGTCTTACTAAATACTTCAGCTAGGTCATGATACTCTGCAGGGACTGAAGAGAGCTCAGAGGATGAACAGGCAACAGCACACTTCATCACAGGTGTAACATGTTTGGCTGAGATACACTCTGGGCTCCATGATAAAAGTTCGCCAGTGGACCAGTTGAACTGGGGATTGTGTTTCTGAAGCCAGGGAAACCCTAGTACTACTCTATCATGTTGGGATTGGACTAAAGCCAAAGAAACAGTCTCTGTATGTGACCCAATCTGCAGTAGTAAGGGGTGTGTCATGAAGTCAATTTTACCGGAGCCTAGGGGTCGTCCGTCGAGCGCCTGGATCTTCACAGGATTGGGAAGGGCCTTGGTAGGTAGACCGAGGCGTGTGGCCAGAGCAGAGTCCATCAGGTTTTCCTCTGAGCCTGAATCGATCAGCACCGTGATAGGGATGTTCTCCGGGTTCTCTGGGGTCCAGGTGAGTCGAGCCCTCAGGCAGAGGCGCTTAACTGGGTTGGGGTACTGAGATTGGACAAAATTGCTCACTACGCTGTCCCCTCCTCCTAATGAGCATCCTCGTTTCCCTGCCGCTGGGGACATTGGTCCCGGTAATGTCCAGCTCCTCCACAGTAAAGGCAGCATCTCTCTCTGCGGCGTCGCTCTCGTTCTGCAGGTGTAATGCGGTACCTGCCTACCTCCATTGCCTCCGCTTGAGCGGGCTGAGCAGTGGGGCCCGACGCGCCCAGTGGTGAATGCGCTTGGGGAGGTGCCGAATTGGGAAGCCTGCGCTCACGCCTCCTTTCGCATATGCGCTGATCGAGGCAGATAGAGGTGGTTATGAGCTCATCTACAGTGACCCCCCACTCCCGACTAGCCAAATCATCTTTGACCGCCTCAGACAGGCCATTGTAAAAAGTGGTCAAAAGTGCTTCATTGTTCCATTTGCACTCAGCTGCCAAGGTGCGGAATTCTATGGCATATTCAGACACAGGTCTAGCTCCTTGGCGGAGCGAGCTGATGCGGCGTGCTGCTTCTCTGCCACTCACTGGGTGGTTAAAAACCTGGCGTAGTGTCTTGGAGAACTCTACTGCATTAGCACAAAGTGGGGAATATGCCTCCCATAGGGCAGTAGCCCATACTAGAGCTCGACTGGTTAGCAGCGAAATCATAAAAGCGACCTTAGCTTTTTCTGAGGGGAACTGATCAGGCTGCATGACAAAACACAGGTCACACTGTGTCAAAAATCCCTGACAGGTCTCTGGAGTGCCGTCATACCGCTCTGGTTTCTGTAGGAACGTCTTGGCAGCCGGGGGGTTCGGCTGGTGCATTTGCTGGGTTATCCAGGCTTGGATCTGCTGGATCGAGGTTCCCTGGGATTCCACAGCGCCGAGCACCTGGGCTAGGCTGACGTCTCCTCCTTCGGCGCCTGTTACACTCATGTTGGTGGTTCGAGCCTACTGTCACGTGCAACTTGAAGGTACTGAGTGTAGATACAAAACGCCGAGTTCAGGAGCCAAAAAGAGGTAGAATTTAATAAGATATCCCACAGAGGGAAAACACAGGAACAGACGTGTCAAGAAAACATGAGGCTCGAACGAAGGGCCAGGTACAGACACGCCTTAAATACACTTGAGGCAATTACACAGGTGAACCCACTTAAGGTGAGCCAAGTCCAATCAGTCCACAAAACCTAATTAAGGCGCACTCTGCCACCATCTGCTGGATGTCCTGGGGTCCTACGGCGCAGTCCTGACAGAACTCATATACAGTACAATATTGCTGAAGTTTATTACTTGTCCTCAATCATTTATACAGCTGACTTTGTAAGACAAATAATATCAGGAACATTTGTGTCCCAAAATGAAGAGGTACTGCATGTTTACAAGAAAGATAGATAATTAATTACACACACATTAACACATGTAAACGGGACCTGCATGAATGACTGTGTAAAGGAGAACGAGAAGAGAAGGAGAAAGAGAGGATTTGACTGCCTCACTTCTTCATCGTCTTGAGACACACTTTTGCATTTCTGTGTCCACTCCCATTTGAACACAGTCCCGTTCCTTCTAGTTTGGAGTTCTGCAGTCGGCTCTATAAGAGCACAAATAAACACATATAGGTAACATTACACTGTAATTGGCGATTAACTTTACTGACGTTTACTTTGCTGGCTTTTTTGATATTTTTGTTGAAATTCTCATTACATCCTGAGAAATAAATTAATCAAATGCTCTGACGAAAAAAGACAAAAACGTATAGCTGTCACAGGACTGTAATAAGCCCATCCAAGCATTTCATTCGGCCCAAATGAAATGATTTAAATGGGCTGACCTGACTACCTGACTACCTGCACGTATTCTACCTCTGCACTCATTGCTTGACACAGAAGTCTTCCACAAGCTGCTGGCCCAACAGCTGTGATACTAGCATTAGCCAGTTTGGTTGTTTATGTTCATTATGATATGTTTACGTTCATAATGATAAATTTGGGGGAGACGCCTTTGAGGGAGGCCTGATGGAACGGGCTGTCAGTGTAGCCAACTTGACGACCTTCTTGCAACTTCTAGCAACTTTTGGAGCTAGCGTTGCTCGCTACTGTCATTGGAAAAGAGTTGGCAACCTTGGCCTGTGTTTTTCGGTTGGATCTTCTTCTTTTTTTTTAATCGAGCGTACTCTTGCTAGTTTCTCAAGGTTACCAGTCCTAGCTTTAAGTCCCTTTCACACATTCACTCCAACCCTAAACTTCAAGACTTCACCCGGAGGAGCTGTTTGTGAGAATACAAATGTCCAAATCAGTGGGAGCCAGTACCCGAGAACAAAGCCTGTGTAATGTCCAATTGCACCTATGTGTGAATGGAGACGCTCATTGTCCGGAGAATTCACACCGCGCAAGTGTTGATGATGTTTGCATGTAACCGGTGTGAAACTGGAAGAATACAAACATCCAAGGGTGAAGTAGAGGGGTCATTTACACCAAAGATGCCAACAAACACGTCTGGATGAGATTTCAGGTACTTCTGTCGGCGAGGGCAGACGCCATAATCTCCAGACAAATTCAAAGAGCGGCAAGAGTCTGGCTTGTTTATGACCAAATTGCGAACCGGCTACGTGACCGCGGTGTTTTTGCAGTGATGTTGGCTTATTTTAAAACCTGACTTTGAAAGGCAGCTTGAGGGTTGCTTCTCTTTCAGGAAATGATTAAACCACATCTGTTGTTTTAACAATGCCTTCTTACTCACCATGTTTTTAATCCATTCTCCAGTTGCACCCTGCTGTCAATAATACAGTATACAGAACACAAAGTCTGTATCAAATTTAAAAGGTTTGTGATATTCTACTCAGCCACAAAACCTCTGACTGACTCTCTGCTTTCCACTGGAGAGAAAATCATCCCCGGAATTATCATTAGAAAATCATTTTATGCGTATCGTATCGATACTTGTAATACATTTGCACGAGCACAGCTTTTGCAGTTAACAACTCATGCAATTTTTGCAAATTTAAAACATTCAATTCAAAGAAGGTGTTCTTCCAATCAATCCAAAATCTGATCTTTGCCTGCACAAGATCACAGAGACACAAACACACAGATATTTAGTCAAACAGGAAGTTGGCAGACACTCTGTCGAGAGATGACTCAATAGTCACGTTGGCCAAGTATTATGTCAGTGATGAATAGGAGGATGGTGAGGCTGAAAGGTATAAACTGTGCCAATGAAAGGAAATCCAAGCAGCTGTCAACCCCTCCCCTTATCCGCACTCTAAAAGGAAGCCCTGAATAAACCTTTATTGGACCATATATTTACAAGGCAGACTACAGTGGTAATCTGTTGATATCTTAATGCTCCTCAAGAAGAGGGCAAGCCTGAGCCCGAGGTAAGAGGAGGCAGATTTGGTGGTGCAGTGAAGCACAGACTCACTGAGCAGTTTGTCCCAGAAAGAACTCATACAACAGTTTGTATGGTATCCTACGAAAAGTTACTGCTCAATTTTCGTGTGTTTTCATACGAAAGCAACACATGTCCATTTCTGCTCGTTACATGAATACAGTCTTTTCAGAATAACCCTCCATCTTCACAGGAACCAATTCAGTTAGGTTTAGGAAAGGAACGTAGTTTGGGTTCAAATAACCACGAATGTGCCGGAACTAATTAGGAAAGTTACGTGTCAAAAACATCGATGATAACATACAAAATAATTTCAGAAGTTGGATAAGACCAGCCTGACATGGGACAGTTGACCCACTCTGTTTATCCATCAGACAATAAAGGATTATGACCTATGTGTGCACGTTAGTGTCCATGTACGTGTAAAGAAAATGCATGCGTGTGTGTGTGTGTGGAAGACAGAGAGCAGTTATCTCCATGTGCACATATCATGTAAGCGGAGCAGCATTTCCTCACTCCATTTCCCCAGGAACTGCAGGTAAAAAATGACAGAGGGCGTTTGTTTTGTGTCACACGGCGCCCTGGCGGCCTCTGATATCTGCTTAATGGCTTTATACAGACAGAGACACAGGCGTCAGGTGACAGGTGATAAAAAGAGCTAGTGTTTGGCATAACCTCCCAGTCAGCACCATTCTATTCATTTCTAGGTCTTTTCAGGAGACTGCTTTCCCTTTCTTTTCCTTCTTTTTTGCCTCCTGTTAAAAGCCTTCAGTCAGGAATGCGTGTTATTCGTCTTTCAATCTAGAAAGTTTTCTCTCCGGCACTTCACTCATCTTGATGAGGTGTCTTTTGAATAGTAACGGTTCATCTAGCTTTGATTCTTTTCTCCAAAAAGATATTTGGGTCACAGTGAGCATAGCAATGACATCAGCATGTTTGCATTATCATTTAAAATCTGCTAGCAAGCTGATGTTAGCATTTAGCTTAGAGCACCACTGACTGTATAATGTATCCAACTTATTAAACTTCCCAGTCAGTGAAGTGTTGACATGTGACAAGTTGTTGGTTCCCACCTGGCATTTCCAATTATTCAGACTGCGACTGGATAATAAAACAGCATATCCTCTTTCAACGGTTCATATGATGTTTTACTATATCATTTATTGTTTTCCGTGCGTCCAGCAAGGCCCTGCGGTGCAGAACCTGTTCGTGGTTTGGGTTAAAATATGTATATTTGTTACGTAAAATAACTATTCCTTGTTAAGTAATGTTTGTAAGTGTGTTAGTTAAGTGTATAAGTTACTTAACAGAGGTAAGGTAAAGGAAGACAACGTATAGATTTAATATTGCCGTGTAACATCTTCAACCACCAGTGGCGCTGGAGAGCAATGGTTTGACTTGGTCCTGAGCAGACATTTCACAGCTGCGACAGTTTACACTGTCAAAAAAATACAGAAATATTAGTCGTAATGCTATCATAGTGGTAAAATACCAATCGCTGCAGATCCTCACCCATCGTGAGTTTACACTCTGTCCTCCTGACAGCGCTGTTTGTTAAATGCATTGGCCGGCAGTACGGAAAGTGGCACAATATCTTCCCTTGTTTGGTACGGAGGTGTTTAGTTGCACAGGAGTTTAGAGTGGCAGAGCAGCTCAAGGATGTGGCAGAAGAAGAAAGAGAAACCACAACTGTGTAAAGGCTGGTGAGGCTCGAAGGGGGATTTTGTACCAACATTCAGTACAGATTGCATTGTCTTAACTAGACGAGTTAGCTACATTTACTTTATTATATTTACATATTTTTGTAGAATATTGTAGTTCATTTAAATAAAAAAGGGAATCAAGTCCCAAAGGGCTTTGCAAAGGTTGTATGAGGTGAGAAATGTATACAACATTTTTGTTAGAACTTCAGGACGAATACAAAGTATTTTGTATTAGTTTTGTGAGAAATACTGTCTGTAAACAAAACTAGCTTTGTTTACAGCTCCGAAGGTAACTTTTAGACGTGGAAGAACAACAAGAAACACACAAATCAAATGGGCATCTGATAGCTCAGCAACGTTCCATGTAAACGATGGGGATACTGGTCTGTCACACGACAATACTTGAAAAGTTGATTTGGAAAATGTGAACACAGTTTATTGCCTTTATCTTTCTCGTGTCTCACTTTGAAAACACTTTTGGGTAAATGATATCTAAATCCTGGTTGGCCTTGAGTCGTCCATGCCACTAGTTAGCAGATCTATATTTAGTAAAAGATGCTTGTTGTTAACAGGCATCAACAACATACATTGTAATGTAGTGCTCTTCATGTACTTTCTGAAGCTAAATGGTGCTAATCATAAATAATGTTGTAAGTAGTTAATTAAAAATATTTCAGCACGTCCACAGTTGGCCCTAATACAGGACACTTTGTGAATCCATGAAAGAGAGAGGATGATGCAACAGTTTAAACGGTGGAGAAGGCACACAGAGGGAGACTGAGGCTGGTGACAGCAGCAAAGAGAAAGTCTGCCTCAGTGAGTCACTTCAGAGCTGATGGGATAATGAGGTCCGGCCAGTGGCCCCAGACTTGCGGTTCTGTGTTTTCCACTGTGCTACAAACACAACGTGACAACTGGCAGCGCTCATCTTTCTCCGTCTGGGATGCGCTGCCTGCCAATGTCCCTCATGTCTGCCCTCCACATCCCCAAACCCATCTCACTCATCACATGGCCTGTTGGCTCGCCCTCAGTGCAAGACCGATGGCTTGTCGCCCTTACCCCCAATACCCCTTTACGCTACACTCCTCCTGCTGGCCAAGTCAGGCCCCACTGGCTTCCTGGGGGGACGTGACAGAGCGCAGGTCCATAGCTGTGCTGTCATGTCGCAGGGAAAGGGGCTAATTGCCGCCTGCCTGTGTCATGATCCATTATATAATGAGGCTATCGACTTGAGTCTTTGTTTGCCAATCGCCCCAAAAATGGTTCATTATGTCGTGAATTGATATATATGATTTGTGAATTTGTGTTATTACTGTTATCCCCATTAATTATCAATGGAACATATTCTACAGTAGTTTGAAGGCAAGGCAAGTTTATTTGTATAGCACATTTCAAAAGCAAGGCAATTCCAAGTGCTTCACATAAAACCATTAAAAGCATCAAAACATAAGGCAAAATAAAAGGAGATTTAAAAATAATTAAGAACTTTGATTGAAACATTAAAAACAGTCATTAAAACACAAAAAAGCAGTGTAAGAAATATAATACAGTAGTAGTAAAATGCAGAAATTGATTAATATCCTTGAGTCTGGTTCAATTAAAGGCAGCAGCAAACAGAAAAGTCTTCAATCTTGATTTAAAGGAGCTGATTTGAAGGCACTACAGGTGACTCATGCTCCATGAGTAATAGCTAAACTGTATGTTATGAGACCAAAATACTTATTTTCAGAACTGCAGCCCTCAAAGCATAACTTCAAATGAAACAGTAAACAAGCAGCAGTTGTTCTCCAGTCGCCGGGTCCTAACCACGTCAGAGGTGATGCACGTCGCACGGCAGTCGCTGTATCAGACAGAGGGGAAGCTGTGCGAGCAGCTAGGCCCCAAGTCTGTGCTAGTGGTCAGCAGCCACAACCTCCTTCCTCCCCCAGAGAGCAACAGACGGACACAGAGACGGATGGAACGGCCCAAAATTACAGCTCAACCGGCATTTTGAGGATAAACATCTCTTGTAAAAATACACCAAGCGGCCAGGAGCAGCGAAACCAGCAGGTCCACCGGGGCGTGACGGTTGGGATGGCACGTCGGCCTGCTGTATTTAGAGGCTGTCTCTCGCGGGATAATCCTCATCCGCTGACTTCTACGCATGGATCTCAATTAGTGGCTTCTCTGACTGACCGAGCGTGGAAGGGCTACCCTTTGATATATTTATAAATATGTATTTCTTGTTTGTAAAATGCACCACAAAGTAGAAAGGAATCTGAGAGCAAGAGAGAACTTTGAACCACAGGGAGGTCATTTACTTTTTGGTGTATGGTGTCTCACTGGCAGGACCTTCACAGCTTGAGAACTGAAGAAGTGCTGTATGTGCGTCTTTGGGAAGCTACTTTAAACAAGAGGCTCTGTGAAGAGACAACTTCACACTGGAGTCCACGAAAAGTTTTGACACTTACTGACAGTCAAAAGCAAAAGTCCAACAAGTTGAGGTGGGAAGTCCAATCAGTCCTCTGACCTCCTCTATCTGAACCCAGGGCCCTTGTTGTACTTGGTCAGTCCTGGCCCCCTCCAAGGGCCCCATTGTCTGGGGGCAGAAGCTGGAAACCCTCCCCTGTCTCTGGCCTCCACGGCTGGACAATGGGCAAAGACAAACCCCCGATGGCCCGTCCTCCAAGGGGGAGAGCGCTGGATTATTGCTGCCGATGTTGACTTTTCTATCTCCTCTCTTCTCACTAGCATGTGTGTGTGTGTGTGTGTGTGTGTGTGTGTGTGTGTGTGTGTGTGTGTGTGTGCGTGCGTGTGTGTGCATTTTCTTTTCAATGAAAAGAAAAACACAGAAGGAAATACAGCGAGAGAGAGAAGAGGACAAAAGATGGAGGGCCTCAATGATGAAGTGACCTGAAGAGGGGTGAGATCATTTCAAATGGGTTTACACACACACACACACACACACACACACACACACACACACACACACACACACACACACACACACACTAGCTTCATTGTCCCTGACTCTACTCAACCTACACAACACAGAGCAGGATATTGCTGCACCATGCAGTCTTTTCACTGTGTAGTCTCAAGCCTGCTGAGTTAACAAAAGCTAAAGCTCAAGGTTTTTTAGGGTCGGCAAGCACAGAACATTCTCTTAATTAAAGTCAGCGATGAAGCACAGTGAATGTAGAAAACTGTATTTTTTCATGAATTTTCTGAAATAACTGAGGTTAAATCAGACTTTCAGACAGATTTCTAGAAAACATGTAAGCTTCACAATGTGCATGCAGCCCCCAGGGTTAGCATAATGAATCGAGCAACAGGCAACAAGTGTTCCTCATCTTCATCTCCCTGGTGCATGGAGCCCCCTCCTCCTCTCCCTTCTTTGCTTTTTGTTTTGTGAGACGATCCCACAAATCTGAAAAGTTCGTTTTTGTGTCAGCGAGACAACGAGATGCTTCGTTCCGATGAATATGAATAAAACCGTATCAAAACACCCATCATGCAACTCCCACATGAGATGCTTGTTTGGCCTCCCAGGGAAACTTGTCACTACATTTTATTTTTTCTATATTTAACGTTAAATATTTTCAAGGTCGGGCAAGTAATGCAGCTCTTACAAATGCATCAGGTGTAGCATCACGTGACATGAGTGACGTCACAGAGTTTGGCAGTTACACGGACACTTGCGTGGTAGGGTAGCATGCTGATGAAGCTTGGCGGTGGCAGTGAGAAAGACTTCAAAACACAAAGTGCTGACTCGTGCAGGATGGACGTGGTGTTCACAAACCTGAATTGAAGGCTTGCGCCGCAAGAAAACAAAGCGCCAACTGTTGGCTTCCCAATAAACAATGAAGACTGGTATATTTTCCATTTGGCTGGATCCAAATGGGAAGATGACTGTGCTGACTTTGCCATTTGGAGGACCGACTTCTTAGGCAGCTGCTGTTTCTAGCACACCTTTGTTCGAGTCATCCTCAGCAGGCAGCATTCCCACAGCTTCAGCCGTCACCTGCCACTCTTTGATCATCAGCTGATAGACTTTTCCCCCGCTTGCAGATACATGTGGCATGCTCTAGCACAGGGATTCCCAAAGTGGGGTGCGCGCACCCCTGGGGGTGCGCGAGCTGCCTCTAGGGGGTGCGCGAGAGGAAAAGTGTAATGGCGGTGCAGTCCTGTCTCCTAAAAATTACGTTCCCCCAAAACTAAAATGCATTCTCAATTACGTTTTACCACGAACGTATTTTCTCCCTGATTACGTTTGTGTTTGACGTACAAATACGTTTCTCATCAACATATCTTTGCTGTACTCTAGTCTCTATTATTTTTCTGTGATCTGCCTCGCCTCTACCCCGCCACCCACAAGTTATTGACCCGCGGCCTGTTCCGAGGGCTGAAGACCTGACGATCGGGCGCCTCACGGCGGGGACGGCTGGAGACCTCGCGTCCCAGCGCCAACGAGTGAGCGCCCGCCACTCGGAACCATAAAACCAAGTCCCGGATTTCACCCGGGGGACATTCTGGAGGTATTGTGACCGGGTGATGTGCCTCGTTGCTGGGGAGGTATGAGCCGAGAGTGGCGGGGTGTTATGGAGGTATATATTACAACTCGGTGTTGTTCCCGTGCGTGGATGAGCGCATTTCTGCCGGAGACAGGCGGCGTGTTGTGGTGGTATTCTGACCGCGTAATAGGGAGAAGGTAGAGGCGGTGGTGGAGAGGGAAAAATGTTAAAGAGATGGTGGAATGTATGATTGGAGAGAGAGAAGCGAAAAAGTTGGACGTGATCCCGGTGTCCAACAACACTGTCGCGCGCATCGATGCTTTGTCCGAAGACATCCTGGCTACATTGGTCGGTCGCGTGAAGAAGAGTGAGTTTTACTCTCTGCAAGTAGACGAGCCTACAGATGTGGCCAATCTGGCCAATCGTCCGTTACCTTCGTAACGTTACGCCCGTTACCTTTCAGAAGGCACGGTGCAGGAAGAGTTTTTGTGTTTTTTATCTTGTAAACAAACGCCACGCGCGAGCAAACTGTTCTCTCATTCGTCCGATTTTTATGCGGCTCTGTTGCTTTTTTTTTTTTAAGGTGTGTGTGTGTGGGGGGGGGGGGGGGGTTGGGGGTGCGTGAACCCGGTCGGGATGTAGAAGGGGGTGCGTGGCCTAAAAAGTTTGGGAACCACTGCTCTAGCAAATCCAAATGTAGTGGAACAAACTACTGTCAGAACAAGCCTTGTTGTTCTTGCCTCCGAGGGTCCCATTTAAAGGGGACGTAGAGGGGGTATACACATGTGTACTCTGTGTACAATTCACTTTTGCGAAACGAATAAAAACAAAATTAAAAAAATAAAAAATACCTGTGTAACAAAGAGATTCTGGGCGAAACAACCATGGGAGCCATTTCACACACTGAAAAACACAATTATACATGAACTAAGATCATATCTAGAAGATATCTAGAAGTTTTTGGGCAAAAAACTGCGTACTATGCTTTTTGCTTTGGTCGCTCATGAGAAACGCGGACCGATATGGCGGATGAACACATCTATCAGGGCCGCCATTCGGCACGGCGTCGCGTGGCGTTTTCGAAATGACTCTTTTTCAAACCGTTCAAAAGTTATGGATATATATGCCAACATTGGCCACAGGTCACCAGAAAAACTTGGGGTAAAAAAAACGTACGTTTTGATGGTTTAAAAACGGATTTAATCCATCGGATTTTCACGCAGCTCCTCCTTGCAAGTCCTCCTGCATGTCGGTGAGTGAGATCAATGCGCTCCGAGAATGAATGACTAAATGGCAGGCGATTCTGCGAGGTGGACCAATGCATGTAGAGAGGGTGGTTCGCCCAGCATTTCGCGATTTTTAGTCAGTAAACAGACACGGATCATTCCTAACACCCCCGCATGGCTCCCGTTGGACTATCCCGCATCCAATGAATAAATCGGCCAATCACAGACCTTACCAGGGTCACATACACACACACACATTATAAGCCATTTATTTTTATGATTGACAGATATGACACATCACAACTGCTCAAAATGAATCCAAATTATGTCAAACTGCTTTATTAGGATTATTGAACACTCTTAGTGATAAAACAAGTGAATATATAGTTAATATTTAGTTATATAGCATATGAAATTATAATACAGCAATGCAACTGCTGGTTCCGAAAATCTGAATTTTGCTTGACTCAAACCATTTATGCTGACCTGCTTCACTCAATCGAAGTAAAATATGTTGTGAGGACATGTAAAACGTGTTGTGCTATGTCTGTGGCGTATTTTTAGGCCAAGATCTGCATTATTTCAAAAAGTTCAATACAAGTGCTTTTTTTCAGGCGAACCTGAAACTTTTTCAATTTGAGCTGTGCCATAAGTGTATCTGTTATTAACCAGTAACATATACATTTACACAATTCAACACATCTCACAAGTGTTACCTGTATTCTAGCATCAAAATTATTAAAATAGACCATGTATAGAGCTGTGGATTCTCTTGAGTATGGGTATGCAATTTTCGAGCAGAGGCCTAAAAATAGAGGTTTAGGGTTCAAAAGATGGCAGTGGATTTTACACGTGTTAGCCAAAAGAGAAACACGTTCAAGAGACTATGAAGGCTGATGAGCCTGTTTGTGTTTTGCAATAAATGGTAAATGGACTTGTACTTGTATCACGCTTTTCTAGTCTTCCGACCACTCAAAGCGTTTTTACACTACATGTCATCATTCACACCCATTCATACACTGATGGCAGGGGCTACAATGCAAGGTGCCACCTTCCCATCAGACTAACTAACATTCATACCCATTCACACACCTACAGGAGCAATTTGGGGTTAAGTGTCTTGCCCAAGGACACATTGACATGGACTAGCGGAGCTGGGGATCGATCTGCTGATTCTCTGATTGAAGGACGACCCGCCCCCATATCCACTCCTGTGGATGAAAACTTTGCGGGCCAACATGCTCAGTGCATGAAAAATGTACATGATGTTTATATACTCTGAACTATTGAACTAGTACAGTGGGTGCAAAGCTCTGCAGTGTACATGGACAACCCAGGTTCATACCCACTAATGTCTGTAAATGTTTTTAATCTCCAACGCTATGTTCAAACTATGACTTGTAAATAAGGTTTTCCAGCGAACTGACGAATTTTCCTACAGCGCAATGCACTGTCAATACGTTGGCGATCCAAATGCACACAAGCACACATTCCTCGTCAAAAATGTTGTGACATCACAATCACCTCACGATCAGCCTGTTATTGTTGTGATCTTGAATAAAAGGTGTCACACTGACAGCTTTCCATAGTTGTGGTATGGCCTGGTGGCCAACATGTTTACCATATGATCACAAAACGTTTCAGACTCGTGGCATCAATCACGAGTCTAATCCAAACCACCATGTGGTTGATAAGCCTTCAAATGCATAGATCAGTAACTTAACCCATCTTGCTTGGGTTGACTTATGTTGTCTGACCAATACCTGACAAAATATGCCACCACAAATGTAGCTTCTAACGCTGTTTTATCCGAGTGCTGTTTTCAATGGCCAGTAAGTTCTGCCTTCACAGCGACTTGACCGCTGCTTGACAGAGGAAAGAAACTCATGGTAGCCCATCCACTGTTGTATCCATAACACATTTGTTTAGTGGCATTAGTGATATTCTGTCCCATGTGATTCATTCAGTTTGTGTCTCCGTTGGAGAGCACATCTCAAAGTCATGTTTTAGAACAAGAAAATTGTGTCTTTCACTCGTCTGTAAATCACTGTAACGCTCTTAACCAAGGCAACTGTAAAAGCGCACTTTACAGAAGATTCAAAAGCCATTTCACTCCCAGTTTAACACCAGCACCGGGACACCAAGACTCATGAACATTAAAGCATTAAAACATTTTGAACCTTCTTAATGTAGTCATTACTCTGCCATTCGCCCGTGACGATGTGAAGTACGTTAACATAAAATCGGACACATTGGCATGCAGATTTAAAAGGAATTCAGAGGATGTTCAGTGAGTTATTGTTCAGGATTTAAGGGTTTTCTACATTGTGTGAGGTTTCATCTCTCAGACGAAAGTCATTGAAAATCGGTGTCAAAGAGACGGAGAAGTGACGCTCATTCATACACACTACAACTGAGTCAACTGCAGAAAGCACAGATCTTCTCTTCATAATCTTTCATAAGGTTGAGTAATGGAGGTAATATAGTCATCATTGTGACAATGGCTCATTATTTCTGAGCCCTGTAACCAGAGCTAGAATGCCACAATCTAGCTGCAAGCTGTCTGTGAAGTACAGTGTCATTTAATATGAATCTTTATCACCATATGAAGAATCTACACTCATCTATGATGCAGCCAGAAGCTATTAGTTTAAACAAATACAGTAAGTTTCCAGTTTACTGTTGCTTTGATAACATCATGCATCAAATTAAATAAGACATACACTTTTTGTCCTGACGTGACTTCATAATGCAATAATCGCAATCTGCAACCCCATCAGAAACAGTTCTCTTCTGCCGGATGTCCTGTGAAGAGAACCTGTAACTGTTGACTTTTTGTCCAGTTTGGGTTAGTGCAACGTGCTGCAAACATGTATATGGCATCGCCTTATGTTGTAAACGGTGATCGTGTTAGCAAAAGTAAAACATTGATAAGCAACTGGAGTCGTGGCCAACTGAATGTAAGTTATTAGAAATATAGTAATATTCACTCGTCCTTTAGCTCTGGTTTGTTCTCCACCAACTCTGGATGCAAATATCTTGCGTTTTAGCTGATAAATGCTCCACCATGTTCACCAGCTTTTTGTTACCTATCTGCCAACCGTTTCAGCCTGGACTCCCAATCACATTCCCGCACAACAAAACTGCATTGTCAGTTATGCTTCGAGGGAGACATATTTTCTCACGGTTTACCCTTGTTTTTGTTATGTGGGAGTTCGCAGGTAGGACCCAAACGCAAGACCACAGGAGACAGAAGTTTACTATGAACAGGTTTTATTTCGAATGTGGGAAGGTGTGGCTGGTTCTGACCGGCCACGGGGCTGCAGAAGAGCCTCGGCCACAGGTTCTCCGGCGGACGGCCGGGCGGGCGGAAGGGCTCCGGACACGGGTGCTCCGGCGGACGGCCGGGCGGGCGGAAGGGCTCCGGACACGGGTGCTCCGGCGGGCGGAAGGGCTCCGGACACGGGTGCTCTGGCGGACGGCCGGGCGGGCGGAAGGGCTCTGGAGAATAGGATGCTGGCGCAGCCGTGGCAGGTACTGGAGGTCTCTGCTGCCCCGCGACGGCAGCGGGCACGGGAGGTCTCTGCTGCCCCGCGACGGCAGCGGGCACGGGAGGTCTCTGCTGCTCAGAGACGGCAGCGGGCACTGCGTCGGCAGGTACTGGAGCTGGCGCTGCGGCGGCAGGAACTGGAGCTGCGGCGGCAGGAACTGGAGCTGGCGCTGCGGCAGCAGGAACTGGAGCGGGCTGCGGCGCTGCGGCGGCAGGAACTGGAGCGGGCTGCGGCGCTGCGGCGGCAGGAACTGGAGCGGGTTGCGGCGCTGCGGCGGCAGGAACTGGAGCGGGCTGCGGCGTAGAGGCGGCAGGAACTGGAGCTGGCTGCGGCGCTGAGGCGGCCGGAACTGGAGCGGGCTGCGGCGTAGAGGCGGCAGCGGCAGGAACTGGAGCTGGCGTAGAGGCGGCAGCGGCTGGGACTGGGAGTGGCGCTGGCTCTGAGACCGGGAGGTCCGGGGATAGCTGCGGCTCCGAGACGACAGCTGGGACTGGAGGTCGCTGCTGCTCCGGGACGGCAGCGGCGGGACCTGGAGGTCGCTGCTGCTCCGGGATGGCAGCGGCGGGAACTGGAGGTCGCTGCTCTGGGATGGCAGCGGCGGGAGCTGGAGGTCGCTGCTGCTCTGGGACGGCAGCGGCCGGGACTGGAGGTCGCCGCGGTACGGAGACGGCGGCCGGGACTGGAGGTCGCCGCGGTACGGAGACGGCGGCCGCCGGGACTGGAGGTCGCTGCTGCACTGAGACGGCAGCGGCCGGGACTGGAGGTCGCTGCTGCTCTGCGACGGCAGCGGCCGGGACTGGAGGTCGCTGCGGTACGGAGACGGCGGCGGCCGGGACTGGGGAAAGCGGTGCCGCAGAGGCGGTAGGAACCGGAGCTGGCTGCGGCGAAGAGGTGACAGGAACAGGAGCTGGCTGCAATGCTGTCCGAATACGGGGAGCCGGAGTCGGCCGGGCCACCGAGTGTTCCGCTACACTTGCTTGGCTCCCTCTCCGGCTGAGAAGGTGCTTGGCCATATAATCAGAGTCCCCCAGAGGGTTAAAAACTCTCATCAGAGCCGCCACAAAGTCCACATAACCCACAGTATTAGGCCGATCAAAACTTAATGTTCTCGCAGCCCAGTCCAAAGCCCTTCCCCGCAGTAATCCAACCACGTAGGCGACCTTGGACCCGTCCGAGGCAAACGTCTGAGGCCGACGGTCAAACACTCGTCGGCAAAGCAACAGGAAGCCCTGGCACTTCCCCAGTGTTCCATCATAGGGAATTGGAGCCGGCACAGGGGATTCCCAGACCGGCGGAGCAAGGACTGGAGGGAATAGTGCAGGTGCTGGAACTGGTGGAGACCTGACTGTCCGGGCTAGTTCCTGCACGAAACAGCCAATCCGAGAAATTTCAGCAGTGACACTTCTCACCTCCTCCAGCAGACTGTTAGGGCCGTACAGTGTAGCTGCTCCTGTGGTTGCTGGGTCCATTATGGTCAGGTCGTTCTGTTATGTGGGAGTTCGCAGGTAGGACCCAAACGCAAGACCACAGGAGACAGAAGTTTACTATGAACAGGTTTTATTTCGAATGTGGGAAGGTGTGGAGCCCGTGGTCCGACACCAGAGTGGCAGAGCGACGGTGTGAGGCCCGTGGCTCGACACCGGAGGGCTGGCAGCTTGACGGCGAGAGTAGTCCGTGTCACACAAGGAGGGCAGAGCGGCGGAGTGTAATCCGTACACACAAGGAGGGCAGAGGACGCCACGGGGTTGACGCGGGTGAAAGACGGTCCGACCTGACAACCCCAGACTGCAGGGCCAGAGCTTATGTAGTGACAGGAGACTCATTAGTGGGCCCTGAGTCTGGTGTGTCAGGCAGCAGGAGGTGATCAGCTGGAGTGTCCTCAGCTGTGCACACTCAAGGGTGTGGCCATGGGAGGCGTCAGGTCAGACAGGGATCCTGGATCCTGACAGTTTTAAACATATCACCTTTACGTTTCCAACCATAGTCCACTGAAGTCATCACAGAAAGGTGGAGGGGCAGGTCAAACATGCACAGGACTTTCACCCAGTAGACCCCTGTTTGTGTCCAAGTCAATGTTGACTTGTTTTTATTTACGTCAGTAACTTACTACTCACTTAATACGTACTTTTGACATATTTTAAGCCAAACCCTGGCCAAGTAGTTTTGTTGTGTTTCAATAAAATCTTCACAATGTTGACCATGTGTTTAAAACCCCTTGGTGAGGGGCAGGAAGATTATATTGGGTTTATCAGAGCCTTTTTCACTGTTAAGAGGATCTGGAAACAGCACAAGAGTGGTGAGAGTGAACAAACAGTAAAAGCGTTCCGTACAGGGGAGAGGAACTGCAAGAAAAACAAACTGCAGCTTTGCTTAAACAACTTATGTGTGTTAGACATAAAGTATTTATCTGATCAGCTCATGCATAGTACATAAGTACAATTACACAGCTTTTTCCGGGACTGACAGACATACTGATCGGTCCCATGATAAGAGCTAAACAATGCAATGGCTCAACATGATGTATTCCAGCATGTATCTCCGTGCTGAGAACAATTGGCATCTAAAGGATGAGGTGAACCTGACAATAATAGCTTCTGACCGTGACAGATACATTCTGATCTGTGCTCATTTCCACAAAGAAGCTGCATGTCAGCTCAACCAAACACCAGCAGTAAATAATGACAACAAGCGCAACCGCCACGCACATGAGCTCATCCTTTGACGAGCCCTGACCGCCCTTCAGCGGAGTGGCGGGAGCTTCAGAGCGGTGACACGGCTGTCCCAGTCATATGTTACAATAGATGCCCGGCTCGTTTCGTCTGATCCCACCGACAGCTTTCAACTGCTGCTAGGGCCACAGGAAGCCAGTCATGCTCAGTGTGCAAGTGTGTGTGTGGGGGGGGGGGGGGGGGGGGGGGGGGGGAGGGTGTGTGTGCATGTGTGTTTCCAGCAGGGAAGGGGTCTCTTGTCTTTCGATTTTCCGCCCTGATTGGAGTGAATGAGTGGCCGTTCTGTTGCCCAGCTGAATCTCGCCGTCTCTCGTGTTCTTTGAGTTCACAGTGAGGAGGCAAAATCACACACTCTAATGCTGCGTTCACACCGGTCGCGTTGATTTTTTGACGCGCGTCGAGATTACATACAAAGTCTATGCACAGACGCGATGAGACTGGCGCGCCGCGATTTTGCGATAGCGCGGCGCGTTGGACGCATTATTGCAGTGCGGTGGACGCGTTGGACGCCACAAAATCGCCAACGCAGTTTATTTTGTGTTCAGTTTATTTAGTGTTCCTACAGCTGTAGTAAACAGCGACCGGTGGCTTGCTAGACAGTGAATACAGCTCGATACAATCCACGGAGCTCCTCTGAACAATATTATGAACCAGACATGACGGCGTTTGGCATTCCGATGTTTGAGGGACTTCCACAACACGTACAAAGCAGCAATTGTCCTTATTCCTTTCACTTGGTATCACATTTCCTCATGTTTGCCTACTTTTCCTCTGTGAGTAAGTTCCAAAACTGTCTATGAGCCCTGGACTTCAGCTGAATGTCAGCTTGCAGTGTCAGGATCTCATCTTCCATTCCAGACGAGTTCAGGTGAAACATTTTTGACATTTTTGATGGCAGTGAATCAACCTCAATATCTTCCTGAAATGTGCAGCACATAAATGTAGCAACTGGCTCGAGTAAAGCAAAGTCTTGAAAGCATCTGTCAAACTCTGACAGACACGTGTCAATCTGCTCTGTGTAGCGCGCACTGTCAAGTTGCGCACACGCCTTCCGTTGAGTCTCCAGCTCTGACGCGAGGTTTTGGAAGTTCCCCAAATCATGGCGCTGCAGCTTTGAGGACTGATGTTGCATTTTCCATTTGAAAGCAATAACTGAGCTGATCATGTTGACCACGGTTTTGTCTTTTCCTTGCAGCTCTAAATTAAGCTCAGTCAACATGTTGGTCAGATCGGTGAAAAATGCCAAGTCTAGCAGCCACTGATCGTCATTTAGTTGGCTGTATTCTGCATGTTTAACAACAAGGAGAAACTCTTTTATCTCCGGACAGAGCTCTCGGTATCTCTGCAGGAATTTCCCCCAGCTAAGCAATCTCACATCAGTGTGTAGCAAATAACTCAGAGTGGTCGCAGTCAGCCTTCTCAAGATGTGCACGGAACAGCCGTCTTTGAAGAGCTCTCGCTCGAATAGAACAGGCAATCTTCGTTGCCACATCCATTATCTCTTTCATGTTTAGCATTTTAGCGCATAATGCTTGTTGGTGTATTATGCAGTGGTAATTAAGGAAGTCAGGGAAAGCATCATCCTCCCTGCACTTGGCAATAAATCCATTCGAGCGGCCAACCATTGCGGGCGCACCGTCCGTGGTGATTGACTTCAATTTGCACACTGGGAGCTAGGTTTTGCCAATTAAGTTTTTGAAAGACTGAAAAATGTCCTCTCCCCGAGTGTGTTCTTTCATGGGCAGTATTGTTAACAGCTCTTCTTTTGCAGTCATATCTGTAAACACCATCCGAATAAAAATGCACAACTGGGCTGTATCACTTACGTCCATAGACTCGTCCAATTGCAGGGAGAAACACTCGCAGTCCGCGATGTCCTTCCAAAGCTGATGTGTCAAATCCTCGGCCATGACTTCACAGCGCCGTGTAACTGTACTTCTTGATAGTTGGAGAGCTTTGATTGACGACAATATTTCCGGTTTGTATTTAAAGTCCCGAAACAACGAGTCAGCTGCTTTAACGAATGCCTCTTTTATCATCTCTCCATCTTGGAAGGACTTCTTGTGCTTAACGATGGAGTGACTCACCCGGAACGATGCTTCGGTGGCAGCCTTCGATTTTGAAGTCAGCTGTGAGAAAAGTGACTGCTGTCCGGACAACTGTGATTTTAGTTCCTTCACCTTTCTCTTTCTCAGCTTGCTTTTCGGCGGGAAGTCAGTGTCCTCGTTTTTATGAACAGTCCGAAAGTGCCGCTCCACATTTCCCTTCTTCGGAATAGCGATGGTAGTTTTGCAGATCAGACAAACGGACTAGCTAACAAATTAGCTCGCCGGAGTTTTGCAGTAGCTTCTGCGGTTAACTGCGCATGTGTGGTTAGAAAAGACGTGATTTCAGACTCGCTGCCCTGTACGTCAATCAAGTGTCAAATGCCATAGGGAGGATGGACAATGATAGACTTTGTCATGTCTGTCTTATAAGTGCCCCTCATACACGAACCTAGGACGCTCGGTCACAAGAGGCTAATATCTAATTATTTTTGAATGGCATCTACCTGCACTTCCTTCGCGATCTACCCGCACGCATTGGGCACCCCTGGTGTAGAGGGAGAAGAGCAGTGGGGAGAGCACACATCCTTGGGGGGCGCCAGTCCTGATAGTCCGGCTGATAGTCCTCACCTGCTACATCCTGTCTGTCAGGAGGTTTGTGATCCACTGACAGGTGGAGGCTGACACAGTGAGCTGGGAGAGTTTGGGTTGAAGTACCTCTGGGATGATGGTGTTGAATGCTAAGCTGCAGTTCACAAACAGAACTCTTGCATATGTCCCTGGGGAGTCGAGGTGTTGCAGCATATAGTGAAGTCCCATGTTGACTGCATCATCCACCGACGGTAGGCAAAGTGCAGGGGGTCCAGCAGGGGCTTTGTGATGTTCTTCAGATGGGTCAACACCAGTCTCTCAAAGGATTTCATGACGACAGACGTCAGGGCGACGGGCCTGTAGTCATTTAATCCTGTGATGGAGGATTTCTTGGGGACCGGGATGATTGTGGAGCGTTTGAAGCATGAGGGGACTTCACACAGCTCCAGTGATCGGTTGAAGAGCTGCGTGAAGATGGGGGCCAGCTAGGCAGCACAGACTTTCAGGCAGGAGGGGGACACACCGTCTAGGCCTGGAACCTTCCTGATGAGAACGGATCGGTCCGGCTACAGCAGTAAAGCGGGCGCTGCACCGGACCGTCTGAAGAGGGAGCTGTTGTAGAATATTTCTATGAATAGTCGGGAGAAGAGTGTAAAATGTTTCTCATCAATGTCAAATGAAACAGAGTCTGGATGAACGATCAAAGTTGTAATAGTCATTTTATTTGCTTGCAAGCAAAGAGAACACAGTCTCACAGATACATCACCGTCATCTGTAAGAGGTGCTCTGACGACATAGTTAAATGCATGGACATTTATACCCAACCAGCATGCTGTTATTTCGGTTCGCAAACAAGAATAAACAAAAGAAGACAGAAGATAATAAAAGATGTCAAGGCAGATGTTTTCCTTTGAAGCACAGTGTCCTGTCTTCCCCTGAAGGCACTTTAAGGCCTGTTTACAAATCCCTTTGTTATCAGTTTGCCACACAATATTCATGGAGACACCCAGTCAGATGCGTCCTTTGATGTCACTGTGACCTGGTTAAAGAGTTAAGTCACAGTATGCAGAGACGGAATAAGCCTGTGAATCATCACACACCATAAATACCTAAAGAGGGTCATGCCCTTCAGCTGATGCCCATCAAGGGAAATACCGCAATCATGACCCCTGTGGGTGTCCCCGTCTTTGAAGACAGAAACAATGCACAAGATTAACAATTCACAAGATAACAGATAACAAGACACCTGGATCCGAAATTTACTAGAATCATTTAGAAGACACAAGGTTTAGTGCCTGCTCTTCTAAAACTTACATTCTTTAACCCTAAAGCAGTAGGCTGACATATTTTCCCATAACAGAGCTGAGTCGGAAGGCGAAGCTCTCAATATACCGGTCGGTCTACATTCCGACCCTCACCTATGGTCACGAACTCTGGGTCGTGACCGAAAGGACAAGGTTGCGGCTACATGCGGCCCAAATGAGTTTCCTCCGTAGGGTGTCGAAAGGAGTCAGCTGAGGTAGTTTGGGCATCTAGTCAGGATGCCTCCTGGGCGCCTCCCACTGGAGGTTTTCCGGGCACGCCCAACTGGAGGTTTTCCAGGCACGCCCAACTGGTAGGAGGCCCCGGGGAAGACCTAGAACACGCTGGAGGGATTACATCTCCCAGCTGGCCTGGGAACGCCTCAGGATCCCCCAGAATGAGCTGGAAAATGTTGCGGGGGAGAGGGAAGTCTGAATCAGCCTGCTGCCACCACATCTCGACCATGGATAAGCGGAGGAAAATGGATGGATGGAGTTTGTATCATAAGTATATAAAATATAATAGTTTGATTATAAATGGAGATGTGATGCTTATTTTAAGTTCCTGGGAATCAGCATCACAAACATCCTGAGATGGACATCACATATCTCCATCCTGGTGAAGAAAGCTCATAAACGACTGTATTTCTTAAGGAAACCTAAGAAGGCAAAATTTCTGTGCAAAGTTCTTGTTCATCGGTACCCATCTACTGAGCATCAGTAGATGGGTACCCTGCTGTTCACCCTGCTGCCCTCTGGAAAGAGATACAGAAGTATCAGCTGCCGAACCACCAGACTTCAGAACAGCTTATTTCCTCAGGCTTTGAGAGTCCATAAGTCATCCTCCCCCCTCCACATATGATATCGTTGTTTTTTTGTGTGTTGTTTGTAACAAAATGGGACTGCAATCTAAATTTCGTTGCACAACCCTGTTGTACCACAACAATGAAGAAAAACCTTTAACCTTCTGAATGAATAAAGAAATTCCCTCAATGATGTGAAAGGGTTCATTAGTTAATGATGCAGAAAAAAACTCACTAATAATGGCGTTATAATGGTAAAGTATTTTATAATTGAGAGGAAAAGGTTATCTGTCAGAAGTTCACAAAACAAGCAGTGATGATCACTGTTCTGTTTTTCATGTAACAGCAGTGATCAGTCAGTGTGAACTGTAAAGAAGAGAAGAAGCTGAAGTCGGCCTCTGACTCTCTCATAATGCAGCCCCACTTATACATTACATCTAACAGGACAGGAACTCTTCTTTCAAATCAGCGCTCTTCCTTTCAACTAAGCTGCTGCCTGCAGCAACTCATATTAAATGACTGTATACATCGGGACATGCGGGGTCTTGATGGTGAAAACTTTGAAGCTTGTGTGTTTGTGTGTGTGTGTGCAGCACAGAGATTTTGTTTTCACTGTAACCAAGGATTGACTTTAAATATGCCAGACTTCCACTCTAATATCTCTTCAAATCCCTGTGAAAATCAATCATCGCCCGAGGTAATGACTGTTTACACTGTTTTACAGCAAGGTTTTTTTTTAATGATCAGTCTGTTTAGTGGGAGCATTGACTCCCAGACTCGTATCCCTTGCCCCGGGTCTTTTGCTAATTTTCTTCAGCAAAGAACAAATACGATAATGAGCCTTTGCAAAGTCCTTGGCCGGAAAACGGTGAAACAGATATTCTATGTATAAATTCCGTTGGAGGTGGAGGGCCAAAAGTGAGAGGTTACATGGATTGAGGGGGCTCTGGCAAGCGTGTCCGCTCACATCCTCCCACACACGAGCGCTATGCATCATGTCAGACACACAAACACACACATACAGTTAAACCATGCACAGGCTGATCTCTACTGCACATTTTTTGCACATGAGCGAACGGTACAATACACACTCAGTCGTCTATTCTTTGTTGTGTCGAGACGCAAACATTAAAACAAAAGCTGGAGCAACATAAATTCAGTGAGACATAAGGAAACATACTGAATAGATTTTTCATAATGCCATTTCAGTTTTATGTCATGTTGTATTCTTTTTCATGGGGGGGGGGGGTGATTACCTTCAGAGGCAGAATGTTTAAAATGAAATATCTGCCATGGTCTCATGGTCTCATGTGAAGACTGCATGATGTGGGAAATCCCTAAATGTAACTGTGATGTTCTGTGTCTGACACTGCTGTCAGAGTGCTCGTTTACAGACAGTCACACCAAACAATAGGCAGTCCTTTTCTGACAGTTCTCATCTTGGATTACAAATCAGAGAATGTGCCAGAAGTTGAACAGAACAAAACACAATGAGACGCTTTCTGTGCACTGACTGACAAGGATAATTTTTAAAAATGAGTGGGAAGAGATCACAATACATTTAAAGGAAGTGCTGCACATCTCTTTAAGCCTAGATCCTGTAATGTATTCACGCGAACAACACGATAATAGACTAGATGATTGTACCTCCTATGGTACTGTTATCCGAGCTGGTCTTCATCAGCCCCCTTTAAAAGTCTCAATTGGAGTTCATTTGAGGATGTGATTAAATTCCTGATGATAAATGATGTTTATTCTCAGCAGGTCGCTGTCCTGATGCTGGCTGCCACTCAATGTGTGACAATGTATGTGCAAAACTTGAAATACGTCATTTTGGACGTTTCACAGCGGTCTCCTGGCAGACCTGGGCAAACCAACCCGTCCACCTCGACCCCCCTAAGCGCACATCCAAGGAATAGAAACATGTTTGTAATACGTCAAAAACAAAAATGTAAATGATAATGCAGTTTCATTGTATGGGATATTTAAGCAGTGTTTCACTGCCCTATCAGTGTTTCACTGCCCTATCAGTTTCAAGACTGTTGCACCTCTGACCACACCCATCAGTGATGTCATGGTGTACTGACACACTGGCGTACAGTTCTACATCACTGCAGCAAGGTGAGATGTTAAACCACTGGTGGTTAGCAGAAACAGAAACTCTTTAAATGCAAAGGAGTCATATTAACATATATTTTCTCGGCATCGAGTGTGCAGGCAGACGGCTGGCTCAGGGAGGACGTTAAACTCCTTATGACCATTTATGTTGCTATTATCATTACTGCTCATGCATACAGTTAATAGGCTACAGCTTGAAAAGTATGTAAAACCAAGTGATTACTGATGAATCGAGATTCGCATAAAACTGCAAGTTGTGCATTACGTTTTATATTCCCTGATATGTGTGCTAATCAATCACAACAATCTAAGTGTAGACGTAAATAGATGAGTGGTGCCCCACTACTGAGCATGTGTCAAACTGAGTGCTCAGTGTAGAGAAAGCAAGAATCATCATTTAACAATCTACCTGAGTCCATCCATCACTTTACTGTAAAGTAGGCACTTTTTTCCCACACCAATGTGATGTCATGTACTGAAAACTGAAAAAGCAAGAAAATGTAAGCACCATCATTTCTGAGGAATTCTTTGTATGGACCAAATAAAAACAACCTACTCACAAATAAATTATTCATCAGATGAGTTCTAAGTGGCAGAGAGGGGCTGTAACAAACTAGAGTCTCACTGCATTGTATTACTTTTTTTGTTTCATTCAAAAGCACAGTGCATGCACAGTGTTGGCAGAGTACAAGCAGCTGTACAGTGTGAGAGCAACATGGCTCTTTAATCGGTTATTCATAGCATTCTGCTGCCTCAAGGCCACCCTTGTTGGCAAACAGTGCTTTGAAAACCAACAAAAACCAACAAAAGTGCACTGCAAAGAAGCAGTGTATAATGAAGCTGTTATTAGAGCATGTATTCAGCAGTTACGCTTTTGATACACACCACAGGACCAATTAGCAGCAGACAATTCTCTGGGTGCACAGGACCAGGAAATGAAAGCACTTTAAACCAGTGGTGTATAAAGTACTCAAAAGCCATACTTGAGTAAAAGTAAAGATACCTTACTGGAAAACTACTCAAGTAAAAGTAAAAAGTCACCTCTTAGAATAATACTTGAGTAAAAGTCTTAAAGTATCTGATATTTATTGTACTTAAGTACAAAAGTACTTAAGTATCAAAAGTAATTTTCTGATATTAAATGTACATCATAACCTTTTCATTGAAAGTAAAAGTACAAGTAAATGCTGTTAATAAAAAAGCAAAGGGTCAGAATTTTGAGAATTATGAAGTTTATTCTTTTAAGTGCTGTGGCATCATGACCAAGGACATGGAGCTGTGTTGAACATAATTGGGTTGGCTGTGATCCATTCAGGAGCAACAATGTTCAACATAATATATTGTACATAAGTATACTTTTGCATCTACTATGAACTTATCATCATAATTCTCCGAAAAGCAATATGACACTATGAACTGGAACTATGAACAACCCAGTCATTACTTGAAACTGAAAAATGTCCTGTTCATCTTCAAAAGAAGTTGGTTTTCAAACTTGCGAGAATTCAGTCTCGCTCTTCTTGGGCTGAAGACTAGTCCTGCGATACTAAATAGCCTTTCACAGGCCGCTGAGGCAGGTAGAGGTGTGTTCAGACAGCTTGCGCACAGCTGGGAAGAATTCCCCCGAATGCTGCGCTCTCTCGGCTCCCATCAATCCTATGGTGTGTGGCTAGCTATAGCTAACGTTAGCCAACTGGTGCTGCACAACTGTCAACACTTCCTCAGCTCACTAACTCGCTAGCGATCCACGGGTGTTGGTCTTCGTCACCACCGTCGTTTGTTGCGGGAGTAGCAGGTGCTTCCATTTCTGCTTCCATCATGAAATCAGTCATCGTAGAGTGGAATTATACTCAGGTAGTCGCACGCTAGCTATAGCATGTAGCATCACTGGGAATCAAAACACCGCGGCTTTGAGAGCACTTGTTTGCAATTGTGCATTAACGTGATTAACCAATGATTTAACTTGCTGCTAGGACCACTGATTCGCCAAACCTGCTTGCTTGCAGTGCAGTCTGTGTTCCACCACAGTCCCCGACGCTGCTCTCATGATTCATTTTTTTCTAAAGATAGATTTGATTTTGTAGCGAGTAACGAAGGTTTCAGGGGAAATGTATCGGAGTAAAAGTATCAGTTTTCCTTGCAAAATGTAGTGAAGTAAAAGTAAAAGTAAACAGAAATATAAGTAGTAAAGTAAAGTACAGATACCCCAAAAAACTACTTAAGTACAGTAACGAAGTATTTCTACTTAGTTACTGTACACCACTGCTTAAAACGTTCAGGCGAGCAAGAGATGCAAATGTGGCTTATTTTCTCATTCCAGGGTATTCACTACGAAGAGACGGCAGGGTTTATCAGTCGTTTATCACACGCATTACTGAAGAAAACATCCGTTTGCTTTCACTATGGAGTTTATTTCTCAATTCTACTTCTTTGTACACATACATCTGCCGCCAAAGTAAAGTCCTTAGTTGTTATAAGTATCTACCAAGGCCTGCATTAGACCACGGGTTCACAAACAACTTTAAGCTTTTTAGCCAATCACAAGTTTAAAATACAAAGTTATGGTAGTTACAAGTTCTTCCTTCAAATTTTCCTCACAAGACACCTAGTAGTAGATTTCGCACACATATTCATCAACCTGTCTAGTTGAAAACCAACACATTCTTACTCCCAACTTCATGGCTACAAAGCTCTAAGTACCCCTCTATCATTAGTTTAGGGATGGCATGTGAGTTTCCACATGTTACATATGTAGTGTCTTTTCAAAATAAACTTTAAGGTAAGTGAAGGCATCAAAACCACTCAGTTAGCTTTAGGAGAAGAGCGCTGCTGACCTTAACTTGACTGACAAACGAGTCACATGACTAACGGAGTGAGACTGGGTTGCAAATACAGACATGGAAACATGCAACAAATGTAGACATGGAACAGAATAGACGTTCGCAAAGGCCCGCCCTGATCTTGCATGGCCCATGTATAGTTTACAATGACAGCAGCAGATTTACGACTCTCGGTTCTATCTTTTAATTCAGAATTCGGAATTCAGCTTTGTGCGCTAAAATGACAACTTTGCCAGCAGATTTGATCATATTTAGCTTGCTAGCTAATTAAGCTAACATTGGTGCCATAAGTTGTTGACTTGCTGTCTTTTCAGACAGGAATCTGTGAAAGGGAAAAATATGGTCTTAAATATGCACTTGATTGTTTGATTGGAAGTCACTTTTTCTCTTGGGATTTTGCATTAATATGGTAAAATATTTTCTTTAACTTTTTACTATAAGTCATCAACTGAAGTTTGAACTACTTCTCAAACTCTTCTTTGTAATACTGAAGCTCCAGAAATGACATGTGTTATTGTTACCCAGTTCCGTCAGTCTTTAGCCATGTGGACGGCAGGATATTGGAGCTTAACTTGCAGTTTGGGAAATGTTCTCCCATAAGGTTTTGGATGTGAGAGAACATGGGGTAGAAGGGCCTCTGACAAACATTTACAGAGCAGAGCAATTCATTCTTTGTCCTCTCCCCTAATCCACTGGTTGCCATTTGCCTGTCCACAAAAAAGGTCAAAGTGGTCACACATGGACAAAAAACTCCCACTCTGGGAATTTGGTGTCTGACTAATTAAACAACTGCTTAGAAAGTGAACAGTAGCTTCTGAAGAAAGAGTCTCTGAAGCCAAATGAAGAAGTTGTGGTCATCTTTCATCTGAACAACAGAACCAGAAGTGTGTATTCTACTCCACTTCTCAAACATTTTAATTTTGTATTCAAAGAAAACAGCATTTTCTCTGCCCTAGTATCCTTGCAGCAATATGAACTGCTAATTGTGGTACATTTACAGCTTCCAGGGACCCAGAGAGGACAGGTTTACTGTAGCTGAAGTCAGTGATTGATGTTAGTTTTGCAGCGTCACAGTCTGACCTAACCAACAGTGTTCAAGTGATATATAAAGCGATTTTATTTCATATTTTGAAGGGTGAAATGCTTTAAAAAAACACAGCATATATTTTTGTTCTGATACACTGTTTAAATGTCTTTGATTTGACTTGACTTCATTTTAGATGAATTATTTAGACAGAGGATGTTATAGATCCGATGTCGGAGTTACAGTTTACATTTACAATAATAATCTGACAGTTGGGTTCTCTGAAAGGAGGAGCTATCAATTTAGATATATAATAATTGTACATATATATCATTATTATCATGTTGTTAGTTGGGAGCCTTACCTGAGAGATCACCCTGTTTCCCCTTAAATGTAATCCAAGGACTACATACAAACTTTTAAACATCTTAAAGAACCAAAAAAGTGTCATCCAAAATATGGCCAGTGTACAAACAGAGTTGAATTAACCCCTTGGTGATTTAACTCTGTTAGAAAATAAATAGTAGATAATGAAGTGAAGGAAAACATTTAGGACACAAGAACTTTGTGAAGATGTTAGCCAGGGTTCAGTGGGTTGAACATGGTGATACACACTTTAAGTTTGTTTACATGCAAGCTTTAACTGTAAACTCAGCATAATAGTATAATTCGTGCACATACTGACACATCGGGATATAAGTAAGATGACATCTCACCAAAAGAGAAAATGTTGTGGCAGAAGAAAGGACTGATTCCTGCTGGAAGGAGAAGCCTCTGTGTACATCAGGTCCTCGGGTCTCTGAAGGTAATGTGATGTTCACTGTTGAGGTCATTAGTCAGGAGCAGTGCTGAAAGAAGGATTCAGATATTTTACTTTAGTAAAATATGAATATCACACTATGAAAATACTCCACTAAAAGTTAAGAGATAGTTTGACCTCCACATTATGTTTGGTAATTTAGTCAACAGCAATGAATCATATTCTAAAGGATCATCATATGTTTGCTCTGTCCTGTGAGAACCACAGATCTATAAATAGAGTTCAGAAAAAACGGCCCTGATCTCAGCTTTGTGGCGGTGCATTTTCCAGCTGTTCCAAAAATAGTTTATTTAAGTTGTCGGAGAACTTTCTACACCCATAAAGGAACACTTCACCCTTCAGTTTATCACGAACATTCAAAATCAACATATCTATGAGATACATGCTTTTCATTGGGATGGGAATGAAAATTGTAACCTGAAACAAAACTAAAGCTGTCAGACAAACGTCTGTCTGTCTGTGTCTTCTGTATTTGTTGCTGTCTAGCCCCATCCTGTGGCCTGCTTTGGTACTGCCAGGAGCTCTGTAATATTCATGTGATCCCTTGTTCTAGTAGTTAAATGTGCATACAAAACTACAAAGTAGTATTGATGACAGAGCTACTGTATTTGATAGTATTTTGTTATGCAGCTCCTTCATTTAACTTATCTTTGTATTCTATTTTTTCGCTTTACCCCCGCTGCTTCACTTCATTTTTCAAGAACAATATTATATCTCATCCTAACCATAAATACAATGGATAGAGAAGGAGCTAGACAGTGAAGGACAGACAGTATTCTAGGTGCAGAGAGATGGATTAGGCCAGCCTGCAGAGATAAAGATGCTGAGGAAGTGATCGAGCTATGATCAGCTGATGGTGTTGGTCAAGCACCAACATGACACCAGCAGATGTGATGCCGTTTGAAGCTGCACCACCCGGTGGGTGTCGTGGAAGACAGACAGACCGTCCTGCCCCAGGGCGAGACTGATTTATAAGGTAGACTGACTGCTCGTTCAGGGCAGGGTGAAGTCCCTCGTTTCAGCACCACACATGTGTGCACACTGAACTGGACTCCAGACTGTTTTTTTCTTGTCCAGAAACCTTTCATTGTCATTTTTTTCTTTTTTTCTTTCTACGAGTAATTCTACACTTCATTAACAATTTCACCGTAAAATAACGGTAAAGTACTGGCAGCAGAGACGCCAGTACTATACCATTATGTTACGGTGAAGATACTTTGATTATTCAAATGGTATTTTATTGTTTTTGAATGGGTTTCGAAGGAGAAGATTTTCAAATCCTCTTA
Organism: Melanostigma gelatinosum; assembly: GCF_949748355.1. Taxonomy (NCBI): domain Eukaryota; kingdom Metazoa; phylum Chordata; class Actinopteri; order Perciformes; family Zoarcidae; genus Melanostigma; species Melanostigma gelatinosum. The sequence continues at coordinate 4,798,308 of NC_136635.1, read as the reverse complement.
AACTTCTTCAACTTTCAAATCCTTCAACTTCCTCATACTTTCAGCTACAGACACCATTTCAACTTTCAAATGTTGAGAAAACCCTGAACGACTGCCGCATAATTCAGCTTTCTGATATCTTTTAAACTTTTTGAACTGCAGCAATTTAACTTTTATGATTTTTCAGCCCTTTTCTGACTTTATAATGGGTGTGTATTGCGCAGTTTAGAGTGCGTGATGTCACCGCTAGAGTGAAGAGCAGCTTGAGATTCTTGTGAAAAAAACATTTGTGTTTTGCCACTGTGTCCACAATCGCCACTCTTCATGCATAATTTCTGGATGTAGGAGTAGCTAATATTGTCCTTGTCGTAGAAAAATTACTGTGGAATCCCACAGATTTCCACATTTGACACAGAAGCCGTTAATTGAGAGGAAAACCAACTTTCTGCTCCATAGAGACCAATGTTAAATTTTGCTTCAAAAACATCTTCCACAGAACACGGTACCCCATTTCTCGATCGCCAATTAAGCCACATTTTTTACACTACAGACACAATTTTTAGGATCTGTTCTTCATCTCATCCTTCCTCGCACTCATTAATATCGGAGCAATAGGAGCTACGGTTATGGGAGTTTTGAGGATTTGTTTGAGAGGTGTTCCCTGTTTTATCTCCATGAAATGCTTCAGGCACACAGGTGTTTGCGATTGAGCCAATTAGTGATGTTGATAAACACACAGACTCACAGACACACATGCACTCCTCTCTCTCTCTCTCATATATATACAGTCATTCAGGTCTTGGAGACTTTTAGAGGACCCCCCACACACACACCCACCCCATTTTAAAATAAAAGCCGGACACACATGATTTGTTGCAGCTGTTACATGTTGCAGCTCGGCCAATCAGATATGAGTATTCTGATAAGTTTCCTGATTCGAGTGACATTTACACACACAAGAGGCAGAGGCGAGGCGAGGAAAGACATGGCAGAGCAGGACAATAGTCATGTAAGCTGTAAAAGATAAAACATAGTACAATCTCCAAATGAGAAAGTTTGCCAGAGATATCAGAGTCTCTGTCACTCACTCACTAATTCTTTCTTCTCTCTCTCTCTCTCTCTCTCACTCACTAATTCTTTCTTCTCTCTCTCACTCACTAATTCTTTCTTCTCTCTCACCAATTCTTTCTTCTTCTCTCTCTCTCTCCCTGTCTGTGTCTGTCTCTCATACAGTCATTCAGGTCTTAGAGACTTTTAGAGGACCCCCCCACACACACACACACACCCCATTTCAAAATAAAAGCCCCAAAGAGTGAATTCTAATTGAAATGCTTGTGATGAAGCCAGGCATTTAATAACCTCTGTTTATGTGTCAGACATTATGATTATGTCTCCTCTCCCCCTCTCCCCCCCACCCAGCACCACCTTTTCAAAATAAAAGCCCCATGGATTAACTGTATTTAAACAAGCTCAAAATTAGGCTTTTTTGTTTAAAAAAATGAATGCTCTTACTAATACTGCGACAACTACTACTACTGCTGCTAATATAGTATTGCTACTACTACTTATACTATAACTTTAGCTGTTGCTACTATTACTACTACTGCTACTGCTATTACTGCTACCATCAATATTATTACTACCACTACTGCTATTACTACCACTACTACTTATACGACAACTGCTACTACTACTACTGCTATTCATGCTACTAAAAGTAGTAATACTACTACAGCTATTAGTATGACTGCTACTAGTACTACTACTACTGCTACATCTTCTACTGCCATTACTATTACTATTACTACTACTGTGATATTAAATACTATGACCAATACTACAGCTATTACTATGACTACTGATACTACGTCTTCTAATTACTAATACTTCTAATACGAATAATACTTCTACTACAACTACAACTTCTACTACTACTACAAATATCACTACTACTACTACTCCTACTGGTAGTTATTCTAATGCTACTACAGTTTTTCTCGATTGCTAAGACCCATTCTCTCAAAACTGTAAACACAAAACCTCATCTTCAAGCACAATTTACAAAACCTCTGAATCCTCTTGCAAAATGAAACTTTCGCCTCAAAACAGTTTTACCTGTGCTCAAAATCAAACACTGCTCTCAAATCATAGTTTTTCTCGATTGCTAAGACACATTTCTTGAAACGGTCACCCATTCTCTCAAAACTGTAAACACAAAACCTCATCTTCAAGCACTATTTACAAAACCTCTGAATCCTCTTGCAAAATGAAACTTTCGCCTCAAAACAGTTTTACCTGTGCTCAAAATCAAACACTGCTCTCAAATCATAAACAAAGTGATCAAAATAATATACACTATCAAGCAGTCAGTGAACAATACACTAATAAATAGAAAACACATTGTTCAAAACATATAGTTCTCAGGGAGAAGTAGATTTTTAATCTCAAAACAAATTTCATATGAACGAAAACATGTTCTATTACAGTAGCTCAAAATTTATCAGAAATTACTACTGTGCTTTGCTCTTTGCAATTTCTTTTGTTCTTCCTCCTCCTTGTACCCCTAGTTTTACAGTACTGTACCCTGCATCTCACAAACGTGTCCTTTGTCTCTGCGATACTGTAATTCTTGTTCTTTGTTGATATGAACCTGAAACCAGTCAACATCTATTGAGCAGTCAGTACTGTTACTGTAACAAATAGAAAGCACGATGTCCTCTCACATTGTTTCTTCTATCCATTCTTAGACTTTCTCTTTCCCACCTTCAACCACCTGTTTGCTCTCTAAACTGGCTAATATTGGTTGTCACATCATTTGATACAAGTGAAATCAATTTTGAGTGATTGTGTTTAATCAATGACATGTGTTCTCTATTTGTATTTGATTGTTGCCACTTGTGTTTACCAGAATGGATGACATGTGCATTAGAGTGCAGAATGTGTTTTGAGACTAAGAATGTGTTTAGAGTTTTGCTGAAAAGTCTAAGTGAGATCTGAAAATTGTGTTTTACCATGTGACAGAGTTTAAGGTATTGACAACAGACTGCACAATTAGCTGAATGAGTTCAGGCAACTGAGAACTTTGTTTAGCCAATGGGTTTTAGTGTTTTAGCAATTGAGAAAAACTGTAATACTTCTACTAATAATACTTCTACTACAACTTATACCACTACAAATATTACCACTGATGAATTTTTTTAAGCCACAGAAACTGTTCCAATATCAAAATATTCAGCTCTTTCAGGAGAGGTGTGATATGACTTTTCATATTTGTAATCTTTTTGAATTATTAAGCTTTTTGCAATTTGTTTTTGAATTGGATGTCAGGATCCAGGATCCCTGTCTGACCTGTTCGGTGTTACCTCTGTTTCCCCTGATCTCCTCTCCTCATGTGTTCTGTCATTCCCCCATTTGTTATTGTGTGCCATGTGCTCTCTGTTTGTCCTCTGCCTCCAGACGCCTCCCATGGCCACACCCTTGAGTGTGCACAGCTGAGGACACTCCAGCCGATCACCTCCTGCTGCCTGACACACCAGACTCAGGGCCCACTAATGACTCTCCTGTCACTACATAAGCTCTGGCCCTGCAGTCTGGGGTTGTCAGGTCGTACCGTCTTTCACCCGCGTCAACCCCGTGGCGTCCTCTGCCCTCCTTGTGTGTACGGATTACACTCCGCCACTCTGCCCTCCTTGTGTGACACGGACTACTCTCGCCGTCAAGCTGCCAGCCCTCCGGTGTCGAGCCACGGGACTCACACCGTAGATCTGCCACTCTGGTGTCGGACCACGGGCTCCACACCTTCACACGTTCGAAATAAAACCTGTTAATCGTAACTTCTGTCTCCTGTGGTCTTGCGTTTGGGTCCTATCTGTGAACTCCCACATAACATTGGATATCTATTTTCAGCAATGTTTTTGCGATTAATTTCAGTTTTCAGCATTTTCAGCAGGAAATGCTTTTTCTAGTTGGATTTTAGTATCTGATAGAAGAATAACTAATTTTAAACTAAAGTGTATACCAGCATGCTACCGTTTATTTACAAAGGGTAATACAATCTGCTACCATTGCATTTAATTCCCCACAATAACAAAAAAGTAGAAAACACAAAACTTCATACAATGTCCTGAAGTTTATAACTTGTCCTCACTCATTTATATAGCTGACTTTGTAAGACAAATAATATCAGGAACATTTGTATCCTAAAATGAAGAGGTACTGCACGTTTACAAGAAAAATTGATAATTACACACACATTAACACATGTAAACGGGACCTGCATGAACTACATGACAGTGTGAAGGAGAAAAAAGAGAAGGGGGGAGAAGAGAAGGGGAAAGAGAAGAGGAGAGAGAAGAGAAGGAGAGAAGAGAAGGAGAAAGAGAGTGAACAGTGAGAGAGCATTTGACTGGCTCACTTCTTCATCCTAACTTTATCTCAGATCAGTTGATCTCCACATGGCTGTGCTGAGAAGGATGACTACCGAACCTGTGCTGTCCAAAGTCACGTTCAGGAACAGCCGGTCACATCTTGTCATTCAAAAATGATGAGTGGACCATAAACAGTTTGATTAATAAAAATACGCTCGTCATAGCAGAAACATTAGCCTTTAATCAACAGTACGATGTTGATGGATAGTGACTCACTGCACTGCGTAATCCCACCACTTCACAGAAAATACTATATTAAGATGATAAATAACGGTTAACCGACGGCATTAACTGTTCATTTACATGCAAAGGATGAATATTTTAACTGTATGTTACAGTTATTGTGAAATACTAGGGGTGTAACGGTTCACAAAATTCACGGTTAGGTTCGGTACGATACAGTGGAGCCACGGTTCGGTACGTTTCGGTACAGTAGAAAACTATAAATGCCAGAGAAATGTACTTGATTTTAAAATATATTTATTCATTACAACTAACATCATAAAGTTATTCTTTGACTTTGAACAATGATGGAACTATACCTGAGTGACCCATCTTCTGGGGTGTCTTCTTAGCAACACATAAGCATAAAAAACTAAAACTGCTCCTTAATGTTATGTAGTATTGTTACTTACATCTTGCTTACATCTTGTATTGTTACTTACATCTTGCAAAAGAGATTTTTAATCTCAATGGGACTACCTGGTTAAATAAAGGTTTAAAAAAAAAAAGTATTCGGTTCGGCATGCGTACCGAACCGTCAGCCTCGTACCGAACGGTTCAATACGAATATGCGCACCGTTACACCCCTATGAAATACTGTTAGATATTATTGCAAATCCACCGTAAATTTACAGCAATTTATTACAGTGAGTGTAAATGTTTAACTGGTCAATAGTTTTCTCTGAAAGGAATTGAAAGTGGAATAATGTCAATCCCGGCCATAATTTCTCACTTATTTTTAGAAAAAGACTTAATTATAATACTGAATACAAGATTTGCTCTTTTTTTGCAGTTTACAGAACTTGGACGTTGACCGGATTTTTTTAAAAATGTTTTCTCCTACTATACTATTGAAGGCATAATGTGTGTGGAACCCTGTTTGACCACACAGGTTGGAGGGCAAGCTTAGCTATTTCAGCTCCAGAAAAGGTAGAAGTTCAGCTGTAAAACAGCTGCTGTGCAGGTTGTATAATAATAATAATAATAATAATAACAACAATAATAATAAGTGTTACGTTCCCCTATTAAGGTCCAGGGGATGATAAATAAACTCAGGGAAAAAGAGTCATGGGATGAAGAAACAAAATAGTAATTTATTAACAATAAACTGAAATGCTCACAATGCAACAACTGAAAACTACTTTCTAGAAAGTGTTATGGTCCAGATGAGGTCTGATTCTCTCCGGGGATTCAGTTTCTTTGTCTCTCCAAAGTCTCTGAAATGTCTCATATTACACATTCCTTAGCCCATCGATCAGCTCAGTGATTGGCTGAACCCTTCGGACTTCAGTCGGCCACTTCCTTGACAAATTCACCCCCTTTCTTGAAGGCTGTGATCAGAAACTAGCAACATCCCCCTCTCTCTGACTTTATGGCGGTGTCATAAATTCTTTGGTTTCTCTCACAGGGCACAACTAATTCAGTAACTCTACCTTTAGTTTAAACCTTCTACAAGTAAACATATTGTAACACATAATATCCATCGCTAGGAACGCTTTCAAACTTAAATTCCTCACAGTATTTGTGCTGCTGTTGTTGAGGCTTGAATCTTCCCCACGGAGAGAGAAGGTTTACAGTAACGTCGCTTCTTAATAAATCTACCAAAACTAGTTTACAATTAAAAATAATTGAATCCTACTGAAGCTAATACAATTACACAATGAAGAACACTACTAACAGAATATTAAATATAACATGATCCGCGGAAAAGCTATTCACCAGCAACCCAGCCTAGAAACACATGTTTCCATGCTGGGAGCACAGCAAGAAGAGAGCGAACAACTTTCCAAAGCCCTTCCTCATACAGTTTGAAACTTCCCCCCTTTTTGTCCTTCCTGATTACCATTGGCTATCTTAAACAGTCTCCTCCTCCTCGCAGGACCCTAGCACGGGTGTGATCGGTAATTGCCTGTCTAGAAATCTCTATCGCCCTCTGCTATTCTGAATACATTCAATGACTGTCTTTTATGGCTTAACACTTCTATGATATACATTCTATATAAAAGATAAGAATTTGCAACTTTTGGCAAAAGCTTCACAAGTTTCACATAGATATGAAGGTGCTACAAATTCTACTAATATACACTTCTAACTACAAATCCTAAAACACTTCTACAATTATGATTATTCTAATTATGTATTTCCAAAACACTTCTAATTATGATTTCTTAATTATGAATTATTAATCACTTCTATTATAATTTCTTAAAACACACTTCTAAACCCAAATTTCCTACACTGTCATTCCTAGGCACTGCGTGTGAAACCATCTTGTACAAGTTCCACATTGAATCTACATGGGGATAAACACAATACACATATTAAGAAAATGGCAACTTTAGGATACCTGTAATGCATAAAAGTTACCAACATCTGATTACTTTAATATTATCCCTTGAATCGCACTACATGTTATATACAGATTATCCACATCTCAGATTATCCGTTTATCTCGCAAAACAATTAAACATTAAGTCTCACCCAAACAGCATCAACTGCAGTTTTGGGCAGCTCCTTATTTCCACAGAAGGAACAGAGCTCATCCATTGAAACTGGAAATGAAGTATATTCGTGTCAAGTTTGTTGGAAGTTTTTAAATTATTCATTGAATATTTCGAGCAAAACCTGATCCTTTGAGACTTTCTTCAGCCATGTCTCTTCTTAGGTTTTGTATCTTCCCTGTAGAGAGCCAAACATTTTTCTAACAAAAGCCCCATGTCTCAGTTGCCTCTGCTTTTTCAGAATTGACTGTTTAACAATACCAAACCAGCTCTCCACGTGGCAGTTTGTGTCCCTTGTTTTATTGGGACCAAAGGTGTCTTGTTCTGTGGCAGATGCATACCTTTTCAAGTTCCCAAACAGCAGACCACTCCAAAGGGGGAAAATGCCTAGGTAGCTCTCAAAAAGAACATCAACTACACTCAAAAAAATAATTAGACGAAAAATGTTGACTTTAAGTATTTCAATTACATGTAAATTTTCAATCTAATTGTATTACAGAAGTTCAATGTAAAAGGTCACATAAACACTCTGCTTATCTATCACATTGAGTCAGTCTGAAAAAGTGACTAATCCTTATGAGATTTGATTAAATAAAGTTAAAGCAAACGTTTACATAAAACTTATCTATTAATTCAAGTATTTGTAATAAATCACTAAATGCATACAAGAACAGTTCTGAAGGCTTTATTGCCGATACATTCAAATGTGTAATTCTATTCGGTGCAAGTCATCAGAGTAAGGTAATGACCAAAAATTTACAGAATTGTATTTTGCCATAAGGGTTCATGCAGTTATGCAAGGTACGCCAACATATATTGTAAATATAAAGTATACTCAGTGTGTGTATAGATAGATAGATATTCAGAATTTTTAATGTAGGTAGATCATTTTGACTTGGTCAATTTAAAAGTAGCTCGCAAGCCGAAAAAGTGTGGGCACCCCTGCTGTAGACCAAAAATTTAAATGTGGAAAATGCACTACAACATGGCTGTAGACCTACAACTCAAAATGCAAACGTTTAAAATGCAACACAGTATAACATGTATAACACAAACTGGTGAGTCACAAGTGGCTTCATTAGTCATTAACAGGTGAACAAAATGTCACTGTCCAACACGCCAAAATGTGGCAAGCTCTGTCCTTGTGAGCTCACTGAAGCATCTTCATTTTCAGTGCTTGGACCTTTGGGGACAGTTTCTTGCCATCCAAGTTCATCAAGACTTTCTGGAAGAACTCAAATATGAATTTGAGTTCCTTGGGATAGCTCAGGTTCAGTGTGTAAATGAGGCCAAAAAGCATGGCACATCCAAAGCCAATGCTTCTCAGATTGCTCAGCAGCTCCACACCCTCGATCACCACTCCAACATCCTTTGGCTCGTCCCCTTCATCAGCACCTTCTTTCAGAATTCCATAAAGCCCCATGGTGGTCTGTGAAATCTCTCTCTCAGCTTCCTCACTGTTGACGTTCTGATGGTGAAAAACAAATTGACCATTTTGAGATAAAGAAAACATTGCAAGTTTAACGCTAAAAGCTCACGGTAAAATGCTATTACTCACCAAGTACTCCTTGATGACAGCATTGCTGTCCTCATTGAGGTAGACAGACTTCTCAGGACACAGTCCCACTTCAGTTCAATGTCCTCACTCTGCAAAAGAAGGCATAACAAAAATGATGAGTCTCCACTTTAAGACATTTTCCTGGACATTGTTCATAACCCTCTTATTCTCACCCAAGGGGTTACTTTATTGACACTTGACAGGAGGCATTTGTCATTATGACACGTTCTGGCAAATTAAAAAGTAACCTACACTTGAAACCTTTATCAACGGCGTCACAGCGCTAAATCCAACTTGTATTTCATTAGTAATAAGCTATATTATAAGCCTGTTAAAACCACCATTACAAGGATTTTATTTTGTAAAAAGATTTTACTTTGCTGAACAACGCAAACCATTCAATGCACTTGCCGTAGCTGTCTGAGCCATGAGGAGTCGGATCTTCCTTCCAGTAGCTCCTCCTCTTTTGCTGACGACATTCATTATGTTGGCTGTGTATTTGTCAAGCTGTGCCAGGAACGTGGCTTGAAGCGGCAAAGTTGTTATACGCATGAATTCTGCATTTATCTGAAACAGTTTAAGAAAAGAGGTATACATGGGAGACAAGGAATGAAAACTTTCATGCTCAGAGGAATTATTTTCTTAGCTGAAAAAAGGACAAACAGACAATTATAAAAAGGTGAGACATAGCACTTGGGCACCATATTGAAATGCTCTTGGGCAGTTGAATAGCAACCAGCCAAAGTAGAGCCCTATCTTCTTGAATGGGGAGACACTTTTACTTGTATCTATTGTTGAGCAGGCCAACACTTGTGTTGCTGTGCTTGCACTGTTGCCATTGAACTGTTGCCCCCTACTTGTACAATCCATCAACACCAAAGTTATACAGCTAAGAAGAAATTATCAACATGAAAAACATTTTAGAGTTGGATTTACAGTACAAAACATGTCAATACAGAATAGAATAGCTTTTTCCCCAGGGGACAAACAGTGTCGGCACATAATTAGGGTAAGCAGTTCTAAATCAGTGGAGCAGTGTGCAAAATATCTGACCTTAATACTTCACTCACTGTAAACAGGGCAGGCCATCTGTTTACAAATTCAGAAATCACAGGTGAGTCCTGGACAACCTCCTGACGTCTGTAGGAGGTCTTCTGCATTTTCGCCTTGATCACAGCCTCATTATTTCTTTTTCACCTGTCAGGAGAGATACCCTTTCATCCTCAAGACTCTCTCTTGTTTCCCCGATAGGGAGGGATGGGGAAAAGTTGACCTCTGCTTTTCTTGGTTTTTTAATGTTCGCAGCTGCTTTTTCTTGACCTTTGCGCTTGTTCTTGAGAGTTTACACTGACCTCAGGGTATCCAATCTTGTTAAGTTTTGTGCGAAAATTAGCAACCTTTGTCTTTATACTGTTTCCATCCCTCATGTCCTGCACGAGTTCCTCTTTCGTTCAAGCATGGATGGGCAAGCAGCAAGACCTCAGCAGCCTCTTCAATTTGGGAAGCACTGGGATATGCCGTGTATTTGAAGATCTCTTCAGCCATGGCTTCAAGGATATCCATTCTTAGCTTTGGTGGAAGGGTAAGAAGAGTGCCATTTGCTGTGAATTCTGCATTTGCTCTTTGGAGTTAAATTTCAACAAAATATGAAAAGCGGGGAACAATGAAGAGTGGAGGGTAAGAACAGGTTCTTGACTCTGGAGCTGGATCTAAAATGACAGTGTCTGCACTGCTGTTAGGGTTTAAAGAGAAGGATGCGAGGCTTCAGCAGGCTGCAGGGAGATTTCCGCTTCAAGCTTCCTTGACGCACCCGCATCAGAAAACGGAACTGGATCCCGTTTAAAATTAAACAATATTTAATGTGCTACACAAAGTTCACTTACAAACTGAATCAACTATCAATAGTAATGTTCTCAAGAACAGAGACCACATGCACGCGTCCTCCTCACAGGTCTGGCCACTCCAGGTGCTGAAAAAGAGGGGCGGATGCGGTCTGGGGAATGCTCTCTAGAAAAGTCTTTTAAGTGTCGTAACTGTCATAAAACGTGTGACTGATCCTCCGTTGATCTGTAATTGGCTCCATTTGAATCTGTCCCCTCCCTGGATCGATCCTTTAGAGCAGCGGTTCCCAAACTTTTTAGGCCACGCACCCCCTTCTACATCCCGACCAGGTTCACGCACCCCCAACCCCCCCCCCCCCCCCCACACACGCACCTTAAAAAAAAAAAAGCAACAGAGCCGCATAAAAATCGGACGAATGAGAGAACAGTTTGCTCGCGCGTGGCGTTTGTTTACAAGATAAAAAACACAAAAACTCTTCCTGCACCGTGCCTTCGAAAAGGTAACGGACGTAGGTAACGGACGATTGGCCAGATTGGCCACATCTGTAGGCTCGTCTACTTGCAGAGAGTAAAACTCACTCTTCTTCACGCGACCGACCAATGTAGCCAGGATGTCTTCGGCCAAAGCATCGATGCGCGCGACAGTGTTGTTGGACACCGGGATCACGTCCAACTTTTTCGCTTCTCTCTCTCCAATCATACATTCCACCATCTCTTTAACATTTTTCCCTCTCCACCACCGTCTCTCCCTATTACGCGGTCAGAATACTACCACAACACGCCGCCTGTCTCCGGCAGAAATGCGCTCATCCACGCACGGGAACACCGAGTTGTAATATATACCTCCATAACACCCCGCCACTCTCGGCTCATACCTCCCCAGCAACGAGGCACATCACCCGGTCACAATACCTCCAGAATGTCCCCCGGGTGAAATCCGGGACTTGGTTTTATGGTTCCGAGTGGCCGGCGCTCACCCGTTGGCGCTGGGACGCGAGGTCTCCAGCCGCCCCCGCCGTGAGGCACCCGATCGTCAGGTCTTCAGCCCTCGGAACAGGCCGCGGGTCAATAACTTGTGGGTGGCGGGGTAGAGGCGAGGCAGATCACAGAAAAATAATAAAGACTAGAGTATGGCAAAGATATGTTGATGAGAAGCGTATTTGTACGTCAAACACAAACGTAATCAGGGAGAAAATACGTTCGTGGTAAAACGTAATTGAGAATGCATTTTAGTTTTGGGGGAACGTAATTTTTAGGAGACAGGACTGCACCGCCATTACATTTTTCCTCTCGCGCACCCCCTAGAGGCAGCTCGCGCACCCCCAGGGGTGCGCGCACCCCACTTTGGGAATCCCTGCTTTAGAGAAACATCTTTGCTCCTTGCAAAACATCTTGGCTCCACCCCTCCATCTTGGTCAGCTTGGCATTTGACCCAACCCATCCTCCATTTGCTGCATGTCTCAGAATCCCTATCTGACCCTCAAAACTATTCTTACAGTGTTTTAACACCTTTAGTGACAATACTTTTATGATTTAATACATTCAATGAGTTAATATACTGTAACATATAATATATTCTATCAGTAAGAATATTGTAAACATATTGTGACTAACATATATTATTGTGACACTTCTACTCACCACTAGGGGTGTTATTTAATCCTACTTATAATGTGTTTAATACTGAAATTCTCCACACTGCCAATCAAGCTGTCTTGGTCAATAGATGAAGAGTTGAGGGGATGCGCTGAAGTCCTTCCTGGGGTCACAGAGCTGTAGGAAGTTGTGGGTGAAGTTATTGGCATGCTGCAAGATGGTGGAGTCCCTGGAATGGTTGGGCTAGTTTCTTCACATGAAGAAAATATCAGTTTCAGAGTATCCCTGTCTTGAATTTCACTGGTTGACATAAGATGGAGATATTCATTTTGAAAGTCTGTATCCTGGTATTGGATCCTGAAATGCTGTTTAAGTCCAAAAGCAGTCTTTGTTATGTGGTGGTGTAGTAGATGGACCCAAACGCACGCTCACACAGCAGATTAATCCTACAACAATATCCAATCAGACTACGGCACGTGTCCAGTGGCCAAAGCCTGTCCGTTCTCCCTGAGTCGGGAGGGAAACTCAACCGAGGAAGAATGATGCAGCCTCTGGAGTCGGGAGGGAAACTCAACCTACTCACGGCTGGAAACGGTCCGGGATGAAAACAAGGGATGCCGACCGGTGAACTCCGTGGTACTACTCGGATCGGCCTCTGCGCACAGGTGAATTCCCGGGGATCGACTCTGCGCGGCAGGAGTGCTGCAGACAGCCAGAAAGGTTAGAAATCACTCGTCATGAAAACACTGCTCAAACTCACGGCGACTAGAACCAGACTGGTAACCGTACGGACTGACAACGCGCCGGAGGACAGCTGGGGGTATTTAAGTCAGTCGGCGCTGATCACCGGAATTCCCCACAGCTGAGCCTGGGGAGAGGGGCGTGGTTGGAGATGGAACTCGGGGGTGGAAACTATAGGCTGACACAAAAACAAAACATAAGCACATGGCCTTCAACCAACAACACTGACAGGGGGAAAAACAGAGGAGCACACACTAGGTCAGACCGAGATCCTAACAGTCTTTATCTCAAGGACAAGTTGATCCACAGACGCTGGTATCCCTGACATGAGTGTAAGTTTTCTCGCGTCATCTCCACCAAAAACGACCCTCAGATGGACAGGACTTGACATTTTTCAATATATTCTAGGGAATAAATACAGGACGCAAAAGTCAGGAATTGTACTGAACCATTACTGCAACTTCATATTACAACTTCAACTCATGGATATTTTCATCATCAGTTCATCTGAGGTTCCAATTGGATCACTCAAAAATGTAGAAGCCTAGGACTCCCTTGTTACTTTGTGATGGCTGTATATTCAGTGTAGCCTGCAGGGCACGTTTTCTGTATTCGGCAAATTTGAATTCACTGGATTGTGAATTAGCTGAAATTGCATGCCCACACAGTATCTGCTATCATCTTGTAGTGTGATAGATTTTCACAAAAAAAAACAACATAATTCAATAATCTTTCAGATGATTGCCGAAGTCGTCATGCGATTATTTGTTGCACCCCTACTTCATATGATTAGTAAGAAAGAAAAGTCTGGGTGCACTCCCAGAATTTTATTTTAATTATGAGCTTTAAAATGTAGCATTCTGGTGTACTCTGAGAAGACAATTAAGTGATAAGACATTTACTTTAAAACGAATTTATTATTCAGTTATTAATCACTATTTCCAGCTCTATTATTATTAACCTTTATTTAGACACAATCCATTGAGACCGAGGTCTCACTTTCAAAAGTTTTGGTCAAATAAAAACAAAGATAGCAAGAGTAGCGAGAACCATTGCCTGTACAAATAAAGTGATTCGTTTTCATTGATAATATTAATATTAACTTCCACTGTTACTGTAAATCTGTTCAATTCAATCCAGTTCAATTATTTCAATGAAAATGATAATCTACTCTGGCTAAAGTAGTTTATCAAGAGTAAAATAATAGCTGTGATCTATACACACCTCTGCATTAGCAACCTGCTGAAATGAAGGTACAGGCACCTTAACCCTCTCATTACTTCAGGGTTCTTGAGAGCAACTGTACGTGGGAGCCGCACTGGTCTATGTTCAAAGTTCAAAGTTCAAAGTAGCTTTTATTGTCAATTTCTTGCATGTCAGGACATATAAGGAATCGAAATTACGTTTCCCACTCTCCCACGGTGGAACATAAAGTGCAAGCACGACACATAAAACACTTCCTAGGCTAGGTAAAGACAGATATCCTAGTTAAAACATATACTATACTACAATAAAACATTCAATACACATAGGAACGTTCAATACACATAAAAACGGGAAAAGTGGGCAATTAATATAATAATTAATAATGTAGGGGCAAGTGGGCAATTGATATAATAATGGGAAAAATGGGAAATTAATATAATAATGTGTGTGTATGTGTGTGTGTGAAAAGTGGGCAATTAATATAATATAAATATAAATATGGATACATATTTACAGTACTTCTGTACTGGGGGGGGGGGGGGTGGGGTCAGCTCAGCTTCCCGTCAGGCTGGAGGATATGATTGGGGGGAGTGAGGGGAGAGAGTTCAGTGTCCTGACAGCTTGGTGGGTGAAGCTGTTCTTTAGTCTGGTGGTGCGGCAGCGGAGGCTCCTGTACCTTCTTCCAGAGGGTAGGAGGCTGAACAGACTATGTGCAGGGTGACTGGTGTCGCTTGCGATTTGAGTGGCTTTCCGGGTGAGGCGGGTGATGTATGTTTCCTGTAACGAGGGGAGTGGGGCACCGATGATCTTTCTGGCTGTCTTTACAATGCGTTGTAGTGCTTTTCTGCTGTGTTGGGTGCAGCTACCGCCCCACACAGTGATGCAGCTAGACAGGATGCTTTCAATGGTGCCCCTGTAAAATGATTTCAGCACTGATGTGGGGGCTTTTACTCTCTTCAGCTTGCGGAGGAAGTAGAGGCGCCGCTGGGCTCTCTTTGCCAGTGATGCGCAGTTGGTGGCCCAGGAGAGGTCGTCACTGATGTGCACCCCCAGGAATTTGGTGCTTTCTACTTGCTCCACAGCAGCACCATCGATGGTCAGTGGCGGGTGTACAGTGTGGCCTCTCCTGAAGTCAACAACAATCTCCTTAGTTTTGGTGACATTCAGCAGGAGATTGTTGTCGCTGCACCACGTGGTCAGAAGGTTGACCTCCTTCCTATAGTTGGTCTCATTGTTCTTGGTGATGAGACCAACCAGAGTGGTGTCGTCTGCGAACTTCACCATGTGATTGGTGCTGTATGTAGGTTCGCAGTCGTGAGTCAGCAGGGTGAAGAGCAGGGGGCTGAGCACACAGCCTTGTGGGGCCCCAGTGCTTAGGGTGATGCTGCGTGAGGTGTTGTTGCCGACACGTACTGCTTGTGGCCTCTCACTAAGGAAGTCCAGGACCCAATTGCACAGTGGGGTGTTGAACCCCAGCTGGTCCAGTTTGCAGATGAGTTGTTGTGGGATTATGGTATTAAATGCTGAGCTGAAGTCTATGAAAAGTATTCTTACATATGAGTCTGCTTTTTCTAGGTGGGTGAGGGCTGGGTGGAGAGCAGAGCAGATTGCGTCCTCTGTGGAACGTTTTGCTCTGTATGCAAACTGAGAGGGGTCCATGGTGGGGGGGAGGATGGACTTGATGTGGGCCATGACTAGCCGTTCAAAACACTTCATAATGATGGGGGTCAGTGCCACGGGGCGATAGTCATTGAAGCAGGATGGAGCCGGTTTCTTGGGTACAGGTATGATGATGGAGGTTTTGAGGTGTGATGGGACAGCAGCTTGACTCAGAGAAATGTTGAAGATAACAGTGAAGATATCTGTTAGCTCCTCTGCGCAGTCCCTTAGTGTGCGGCCTGGGATGTTGTCTGGGCCTGTTGCTTTTCGGGGATTGATGGTGGAGAGTGCTCTTTTCACACTTGCAGCAGACAGGCACAGGGCCTGGTCGTGGGGGGAGGGTGGGGTTTTCTGTGGGCTAGTGGTGTTTGTTGATTCAAACCGTGCGAAGAAGCTGTTGAGGTCGTTCAGCAGAGAGATGTTGTCATCACAGGTCTGTGAAGCAGGCTTGTAGTCCGTTATGGTCTGGATGCCCTGCCACTGGCTGCGTGTGTCTCTGCTGTCCTTGAAGTGGTTGATGATTTTTTCAGAGTAGTCCTGTTTTGCTTTTCTAATGCCCCGGGACAGGTTGGCTCTCGCTGTTTTCAGGCCATTTCTATCTCCGGCATTGAAGGCTTTGTCTCTGGCCCGCAGCAGCTGATGGACGGCCCCTGTCAGCCAAGGCTTCTTGTTAGCCCTAGTGGTGTTGAGGATGTAACTCGAGTGAACAGACTGAGATCGAGGCGTTTAGCTCAATTCAAGTAATAACATTTATTTGTAACAGAAGTATTATGTCCAGCAGCTCAACGTGCACGGACCTAGAAAAGTTCACTCTGTAGGAGCGAATGAAAAGCTAAAAAGGCGCTTAGACAGAGTGCGCATGTGTTTATGTATAGGTCCTCCTTTTGGAGCCTATTGGTTAAAGCAAAGTTGCAGGCGGAGCTGTGTTTAGCTGTTCATGGGGAAATGCCAACCGCGATTAGCATGAGCGAATATAATATATATTCGTACATCTTTTCATGCAGACATACTTACAGACTAAGGTCTCTCAAGGCTACCAAACGGAAGAAGTAAAACGAAGCAGCGTGTCTTCTCATTAGAATCTAAAAGCAACGAGGCAATAACTGTTGTTGATCATAGCTTGTAGCTTCTGAATACCGTAGCTGTTGTGCTAGCAGCTAGCAGAGCTACGAGCAACAACAGGACTCAGGACAGCAGTTATATTGCAAACCAAGATAATTTATTTCTCTCACTCAAAAACACGTACACAAAAACACGCAATAACTGTTGTTGCTCGTAGCTTCGGAATACCGTAGCTGTTGTGCTAGCAGCTAGCAGAGCTACGAGCTACGAGCAACAACAGGACTCAGGACAGCAGAGTTATATTGCAAACCAAGATGATTTATTTCTCTCACTCAAAAACACGCACACAAAAACACGCAATAACTGTTGTTGCTCGTAGCTCTGCTAGCTGCTAGCACAACAGCTACGGTATTCCGAAGCTACGAGCCACGAGCAACAACAGTTATTGCCTCGTTGCTTTTAGATTCTAATGAGAAGACACGCTGCTTCGTTTTACTTCTTCCGTTTGGTAGCCTTGAGAGACCTTAGTCTATAAGTATGTCTGCATGAAAAGATGTACGATGATGTATTATATTCGCTAATGCTAATCACGGTTAGCATTTCCCCATTGGCCGTAATGTTAAAATTAGCTTAGAAGCTAGCGAGTCGGACATGTACCTACCGGTTCATGATGTGGTGTGTTCAAGGACCCAAATGCAGACTCAGGACAGCAGAGTTATATTGCAAACCAAGATGATTTATTTCTCTCACTGAAAAACACGCACACAAAAACACGCAGGATCGCTATTGATCGCTATCGTCTTCGTCCTCCTGTGCACTAAAACCATTGAAGTCGTCTTCTTCAGTGTCGGAATTAAACAGCCTCAGAATTGCTTCGTTCGTGCTTGCAGTCCGTGTTTCGTCTGCACCCTCAGTGTCACTTTGCTCCCGAGGCAAATCCGCCCTTGAGCTTGCGTTGTCCTCCTCATTGCGCTGTCCTCCTCATTGCGCTGTCCTCCTCATCTCGCAGCAGTCCAACCTTTCGGAACCCGTTGGTGATGGTGGATTCTTTCACACTGCTCCACGCTGTTAGGATCCACTGGCAGACTTGAGAAAAAGTTGCTCTTCTCATGCAGCGTGTCTACGTTGCTCATAGCTCTGAATAGCATTTACGGCTAACTGGCTTGGCCAGTTGCTGCTAGCACAACAGCTATTCAGAGCTATGAGCAACAACAGTTATTGCCTCATTGCTTTTAGTTTGGTAGCCGTGAGAGACCTCAGTCTGTAATGCAAGTATGTCTGCATGAAAAGATGTACAAAGATATATTATATATTCGCAAATGCTAATCGCGGTTAGCATTTCCCCATTGGCGGCAATGTTAAAATTAGCTTAGAAGCTAGTGAGTCGGACATGTACTGTTAAAAGCATCTTGCCGTTCAACCTTTTTTGTTAACAGTCCGAGTGACAGGTAGGTCAAAGGTACGTCATCCATATTGTAGCGACCCTGTCAGTAACAGCTGGTAGCAGAGGGGTTGCTGGTAGCAACTGTTCTGTGTCGGGAGCTAGTAAATGTTGTGTTAGACTGGAACCGGAAGTTGCAGTTGTTGTTGTGGCGGGGAAAATCTACGGAAAAATCCGTATATAAATCGCACCGGACTATAAGCCGACGCCTCAAAGCGTGGGGTAAAAAGTAGCGGCTTATAGTCCAAAAAGTACGGTATGTCTTTTGTTCGAAGGTTACATTTACCTGACTGTACAGCATTAGCCTGAATGTCTGATTTCTGACCTGTACAAAACCTGCAGAAGTAGACACCAGAAAAGCTTTCAATGAAACCTGCTATTCCATGAGCTGCTAAATTATCTGCAATAACAGTCTGCACTGTGCCTTTCACAAACTCTCCGAGACCTGAAATAAAAACACCATGTGTCTCTAAAACAACCAAATACTGTAAAAGAGGTTCTAAGATTTGTCCATACCCATATACCTTTACATCAGTAGTCTTGCATAATAGAGCCAAGTAGATGGAAGAAAGAGCTGAATGAGATCCAGGTGGTAAATTATTCAAGATCCAGTACACACCACAAAGTTTATGAGTTTTTCTGGACGTGCCTAATGCTGCGTTCACACCGGTCGCGTTGATTTTTTGACGCACTGCAAAATCGCGTCCAACGCACTGCAAAATCGCGTCCAACGTGCCGCCGGTCGTGTTCACACCAAACGCCGCAAAATCTCGTAGCGCCGGAGAGGGGCCGTGGTTTATCGTCCTGGAAGCCATTCACCTGGCCGCCATTTCTTTCCGCTGTCAACCATGAAAGGAATAAGGACAATTGCTGCTCTGTACGTGTTGTGGAAGTCCCTCAAACGTCGGAATGCCAAACGCCGTCGTCTCTGGGTTCATAAGAGCATCCGTAGGCGCACACAGCTCGGTGAATTTCACAGACTTCTCCAGGAACTACGTCTGGATGACTGCCGCTTCCAGCGCTACATGAGGCTAACCATTAGCCAGTTTGATGACCTGTTGGCTCGGGTCGGTCCCAGGATTTGTCGACTGGACACCTACTACAGGCGTTCCATCTCAGCTGCGGAGCGCCTGTCCGTCTGTCTCCGGTGAGTGGCAGTTCCATAAAATGAATTAATGAAAGAATGAAATAAGTTCAGGCTTTGTCTGTCCACAACAGGGCAAGGAAGCCACTTTAACATAGTTTTTCTGAATGGAGTTTGGATCCATGATGGATCCGAAGTCCGACAATACTCAAAATAACGTAATCTAACGAAAATCACCAGCATTTAAGATGTTTATTATTCATGACAGCAGCTGTGCAGTCATATCAATAAAAACGACTTCTATTAGCAGCTACAGTATCTTCAATATAACTCTGTTAAATTGAATGTTCTTCTGTGCTGCAGATATCTTGCTACTGGTGACTCCTTTAGGACCATCGCAAACAGCTTCCGTGTTGGGGTCTCCACTGTCTCCGGTATTATCTCAGATGTTGCCACAGCTATTTGGGACTGCCTTGTGGAGGAGTTCATGGCTGTGCCCACCACAGAGGAGTGGAGATCAATTGCTGTGCAGTTTGAGGAGCGATGGAATCTTCCTCTCTGCTGTGGAGCACTGGATGGAAAGCATGTTGTCCTCAAAGCCCCTGCTAATTCCGGATCTCAGTTCTACAACTACAAGGGAACATTCTCATTAGTTCTCCTGGCAGTTGTGGATGCGAAATATTGTTTCCGGCTGATTGATGTCGGAGGCTACGGAAGAACCAGCGATGGTGGGAGTCTGGCCAACTCAGCTTTTGGTCAAGCTCTTAAATCTGGCACCCTCCAACTGCCTGCTGACCTGCCACTACCAGGAGCTGACCACCAAGGACTTCAGCCACACGTCTTTGTTGCTGACGAGGCCTTTCCACTGAGAAAAAATCTCATGAGGCCATTCCCCGGCCGCATCCTTCCAAGGGACCGCTGGATCTTCAATTACCGTCTCTCCCGAGCTCGGTTGGTTGTGGAGAATGCCTTTGGGATCCTTTCTTCTCAGTGGAGGATGTACAGGCGAGCCATTGAGGTCCACCCAGAAGTTGCAGAGAAGTGTGTGAAGGCTACATGTGTTCTGCATAACTTCCTGCGGAAAACCACCCCAACAACTGCAGTGACCATACCAGTTCGAGAGGTGGAGCCACTGCCAGATCTGGGAAGAATTGCTGCCAACAACTCGGCAAGAGAAGCCATCAGGGTGAGGGAGGCCTTCACATCCTACTTCTCTGCTGAGGGAATAAACTGATTTGGCTGTGATTCAACGGCAATAAACCGACAAAAAGGGACTCCGAAATAACTACGTAATGATGCCGATTTGTAGGTTACTGGTCTTCTCAATGGAGCTCTGATGGATCGGTGCTAGGCTATGCTAACATCGTAGCAGCTCCACCAGCACTCAATAACGTCACGTAGACGTAAATACGGCAGCGTCTATTCATTGTTTGTACCGTATGGTTTACACACACACATGTATACACATAGTTTGGTCCGGTCTCTATTGATATGAGGTATCGTAGAGCGCTGGGTGAACACAGACGGCTACAGGATTTATTTCCTGATTCAACAACGGCAGGAAGCCAGTGATGACAGGGGGAGCAACTCAACGCTGATAGGCTATCGCGCCACAGCGTCACGCGATTATGTCGCGGAAGTTGAAAAATTTCAACTCGCGCGTTGGCGATTTTGCGGCGTCCAACGCGTCTACCACGTCCACCGCACTGCAATAACGCGTCCAACGCGCCGCGCCATCGCAAAATCGCGCCGCGCCAGTCTCATCGCGTCTGTGCATAGACTTTGTATGTAATCTCGACGCGCGTCAAAAAATCAACGCGACCGGTGTGAACGCAGCATTAGGATCAAGGATGTACTCAACTGGGCTCACCACATTGAACTGCTCTTTATAATACCGTTTCCTTTTGTAAGCTGTAGTGAGGGGGCCATCTTTTGCAAAGGCCTTGGCCAAAGGATTGGACTTGCACACTACTTGAGCAAGCTCTTTGACAACTGACTCATCAACTTCAACACTATTTAAGAATGTTAGATTGGGTATTAAAGATGGGAACTTAACAAATAGTGTAATTCATCAATAGCTGTGGCCGGCACCAACAAAATATGTTCTAACTTCAATATAACCGAGGCGACATTCTGCTCAATAACCTTGGGAATATCTTCAATACTGAAATAGCTTTGTGCATCTAAATCAGTTTCAGATTCTACATCTGCAGCACCAGAAGCAACATCAACAGAATTGTCTGATTCCTGTAACCCAGCAAATACATTGACAACCTCAGCTTTAAAATCATCAGAATCAGAATCAGAAACCGTTTATTGCCATTGTATGTTGAACATACAAGGAATTTGACATGACGGGAGGTGCGTAACATTTAACAACAATCAACAACAATAGACTTTAAAGAATAGATCATTTAAAGAATGGGGTTTATGTTTCCTATTTTTGTGGGTTGAAAGGTATTGTAGATGTTAGTTTTAAACACACACCCTTTAAATATGCATGTTAGTTTCATGTCTTCGTAAATGTACGTTTATATGACTGAAGTAATCTCGTTCATTTGAAAGCTCATGACATGAACACAATTGACATGAAAATGTAGATAACTCAGGTTGCTCTGAAGATGTTTGAGTTTTGTGAGTACGGTATATGACTCAAAAGACTGTTCCATAACCTAAATGTGCAAGGACAATTCGAGTATTTACTCACCTAAATTAAGAGGTTGCCTAAACAACATGTGAGCTACTTTGTTGATTTGGCCTCGAAGTGTTGTACCTGAAAGTAATGGAAAATATTACAAGGTTAGTTTTCAACCAGGATGAGAAATAACCAGCTACAGAGGGGTGTCTGTGTGTGTCTGTCTGATCTTGCATTGTACATATTTTATTGTATATTATTCCATATTTATTTGTCATTTGTTGTCAATACACCAAATCACATTCCTTGCATGTGAAACCTTAACATTAATTGGTAAATAATCGGATTCTGATCTTAAGTTAAGATGCCATTTATTTTATTTATATTTTCAGGCCACCGCAGTATAACGAGCCAGCGAGTGACGCAGTTTAGCTGGTACCGAGCTCGAGCAGCAGGTGCCAGCTGGTTAAGATGTAGGTAGCCTGTGTTAGCAGATGACGCAGCCTGAGCGGCATTAGCCTGAGTGGAATTAGCCTAACCGGTGGTAGCCTAACCATTAGTAACAGAAGGGCGTTCCGCCTCGGGGCAATGTGAAACGAAGCCTAGTATCAGACACGGGTTGCGACAAGCCCCGCAGTGCACTACAACCAGTGTTACCTTTCACGCGGTGTTTCTAGCTAGAGCTGAGCCAGATAGCAAGTGCTAAAGAACCGTGATGTGACTAGCCACATGGTGGAAGTTAGCTGTTGACGCACGCAGCCTGAGCGGCTGCAGCTTGGCAAGCAGTGTTCTCTACCGAACGTCCTCTGCTTTTGAAGCAACGTCGCGATGAAGCCAGACATATTTCACAATCAGCGCCAATATGCTAATCGGCGCCAAAGCCGCTAGCTCGTGCTAAATCACATAGCAGGCCATTCTGCATTCTCAGACACGTGCTAACCTAAATTCACCAACTTCTCAAATATAATTGCCAAAAGAACCATATTCGTCTTCGTAAAACAAATACTTCTCAAATAACATTAATTAAGGTGACAAATTATTGGACTTACCTTATAAGTTGGTCCTGCTCGGTCGGTCAGAAACTGATCAGAATGCCAAGTCCACGCTCAGAGGTTACGTGTCACGTCACTGAAGTGACGTTTCCTTACGCAGAGCGTCACTTTATGATTCAGTCAAGTAAAGTTGACTTGATTTGTCTACATTCAGGTTATATTAAAGCATATTTATGTAATGTTTAAGTGTTTGAATGAATAAACTTTTGATTTCATACATTTCAGTTACATTTTACTTAAAAATATTATTTAATGTTTATGAGGGCCAAGAATCTTTTTTTTTTTTTGTGTATGCCTGGGCAGAAAGAAGTATGGGTTTTCTTCATGTTGGCATCCTCTTTTTCAAGCTCTCCCTGTACCTCCTCCAAGACTTTCTTGAATTCAGAAGTGAAGGGAGATCTGCCAACAATTGTGGGCATTTTTCCTTTCTTCATGATCTTCCTCCCGAGCCAGGGGGCTGTCCTGTAACATTTCTGTCCCTTCCATGTTGGTAATCTTGCATTTATTTATTAAATCATGCATGGCCTTCAAATTAATCAGGACAGTAATGGTGTTGTGTTTCCGCATTAAGACAGCACACAGTGAGCGGAAGATTTTGAATGTTGTGGTCATCGAGGTAGTGTTTTGCAACCTGGCAAATCCAAATGTTGCAAAATCCTTCAAGCCTTTGTCTGCTGTTTTTCTCCCAATTTACTGAGTGACAGCTTTGGGCACGTGTGCAGCACTGTATACATTCTTATTTCCTTCCATGTATTCAGTTTTGAACAAGTAGCAAAAGCCCTGTCCAAGTAGCTGATAATGCTCTCTTTGTTGAATGACAGAAGAACACTTTGAAGTAATGCCCAGCTGTAGTCAACCTGGTGTACTCTTAGTTGTGTGTACTGTGACAGTTTTCGGATGAACTACATTAGCCAGAATGTGATCGGTGGTATAGAGCAGCGGTTCCCAAACTTTTTAGGCCGCGCACCCCCTTCTACATCCCGACCGGGTTCGCGCACCCCCCCCCCTTAATAAAAAAAAACAAACAAGCAACAGAGCCTTTTAAGCCTTTATAGCCGCATAAGAATCGGACCAATGAGAGAACAGTTTGCTCGCGCGTGGCATTTGTTTACAAGATTTAGTCCGCTGTTAAATGTTGCAGTGTGAACACAAACCGAACAAAGGGGCAACTGCAACATTGTATCATATTAATCCCTGAATCAGAACAAAGCAAACGAACTGAAGGTGTGAAAACGCCCTGAAACACTGCAACAAAGTTTCAATAACTTTCAGTGACACAAGGCGTCACTTTTAAAGAGCAATCAGGATGGCGAGCACACACGCACAGGCTCAGAGGCAGATTATCACATTTAATTTACAATTAATGACCGACTAATGTAGCCAGGATGTCTTCGGACAAAGCATCGATGCGGCGCGACACAGTGTTGTTGGACACCGGGATCATGTCCAACTTTTTTGCTTCTTTCTCCCCAATCATACATTCCACCATCTCTCTGGCAGCTGGCAAGCTCACGTCTTCGGCGATTGTGTGCGGTAGCCCCTTTCTCGCTCTTCTGGAACCAGATATGAAGCCCGTAGTGCGTCATTTATAGACCAACACATGAATGAGACTCCAGTTGTTTTTGGCTGTTTTGTAACTCCTCCAATTTCGATATAAACAATGTAAGGGGCTTTTGACTTGCACTGGCATGCTTGGTGTTCAGGTGGCGACGTAAATAAGAGCTTCAGACTGTTAGCCAGAACCTCACTGCACACCACGCACTGTGGCTTTGGGCAATCTGCGTTGCCAATCCAAGTGAAGCCCAGACACAGACACTTTTCATCATATTTCCTCTTTTTTTCCCAGTCTGATGCTCTCTCTCGTTTCCTCTTTTTTCACCTTGACTCCGCGATGGGCCGATGTGCTCCCGATTTGTCTGTGCTATCCCTTCCTCCTTTTCGGTCTCCTCCGTCTCATCTTCCTCTGACTCTGGCTCGATTTCTTCTCCCGGTCTCTCCCCAACGCACCTCTCCGTTCCCCTCGCCTCCGATTCCTCTCTCTCTCTCTGTCCCTCTCCTCTTTTACGACTGATAGCTTCAGATGTCCCACCTGACAGTTTTTAAATTAAAATTACATTTTTTTTTAATATTTAATATTATTACACCATCAGACCGCCATTACACTTTTCCTCTCGCGCACCCCCTAGAGGCAGCTCGCGCACCCCCAGGGGTGCGCGCACCCCACTTTGGGAATCCCTGGTATAGAGTGTTCATTTGTCAGCATTTCACAGACTGGGAGGGGAGGTGCATTCTGACCACCTCCAGGAAGAGTGAGAGAGTAGTAAATGAGTCTTTTAGTCTGCCCGGGAACTGTGGATGCAACATTACCTGTAGCATCTAGTTATAAGGTCAGTGAGGTCTTCTTTCTCAAGTGTTGCACAACTATGCTTATTCCTGTTTCAGTATACATATGTACACCAAAGGGGTCAACTTGAAAGTGCTGTATGTACCCAGGCATCTGATGAAATTTGACATCACATTCCTTCATGATATTTTGAGTGAGGTACATCTCCATAAAAACATCATAATGGATTCTTTTTCCCTTTTCTTTAACCTCTGAACTGATCACTTTGAGAACATTTTTGTTCAGACTTTGGGTTAGGTTTCCTGAAATCAACTCAGCAATGGGAGGTTTTTTTTGTTTACTATAGAAGAGTTTACTTACTCCTTTATGAAGAGCTCTTGCAATTCTCCCTCTTGTTTTTGTTGCTGGTCTGAATATTCATTCACTTTTTGTGTGTGCCATTTTTCCAATTTGTAAAACAGATCTTAACCACACACAGAAAAATAAAGGTGCCATCTGGAACCGAAAATTGTTCGTCGGAGTGATGCCATAGAAGAACCATTTTTGGTTCCACAAAGAACCTTTCTGAACAGGGTTCTTTAAAGAACCATTTCCATAAACCGTTCTTTAAAGAACCCACAAAGGTGCCTCGAAGAACCTTCAAAAAATGGTTCTTTGAAGCACCATTTCTGGTTCTTTGAAGAACCTAAAGACAAAAAGGTTCTTTAAAGAACCATTTTCAAAAAAGTTCTTTATGGTCCCAAATGGTTCCATAAAGAACCCTTTTCAAATGGTTCTTCAGCTAGAAATGGTTCTTCCAAGGAATAAATGGTTCTTTAAAGAACTGATTTTACATTTAAACAGCATAACAATGGAATCAGGGTTCCTACTCTTTTGTAGACATATTCAAGGATCCTTTCTGTGATGATCTATAAAATCATCATTTACATGCACGGAAATGATGGCAAATAGATTTTTGGATAAAACAAACACCTGTAGACGTACTGCACTTCACTTTATTGTCAGAAATCAACTCTATACAATGTAATCCATGTGCTACATGCAGTGTCCTATCTAAGAAATGTTCGGAGCATTTGCCACTCTCTGCACAGCTACAGGTACCGTGTGTCCAGCTTCAGGATAAATGCCTCCAAAAATGAAAATGTTTTTTCAGATGATAGAGGGCCAACACAACACCCACGGCCAATGAACCGTCTGCGTCTTCATTGTCCACCATAATTTTTTGTCCATCCACTGCTACAAAAACATCTGTGCCGTCACTCAGGGGCTTGCCATCGCTGCTGCTCAGGACAATGGTGGGTGTTGGACGTAGTAGTTCCTGAAACAAAACATTTGAAATTTAAAGCTGTATTCTGTAATGTTTAAAGATCAAAGCTTTCTGATATGATTAGTTGCACATAAAATGCTAGTTTGTTGAGATTAGTTGTCATATTTATGAAATTTCACTGAATCCTAATTTTCTGAAAATATGTTTCCCTTTTTTGTTGCCCCCCACAAACACAAATGATTAACCTTATCTATTGCAAAGAGCTGTGATGCATTTTCTTTGAAGACCGATGGTAGGAGGAGTATGGCTGCATTCACCAACTGGCCTGCAAATGACGAATCATTTTTCAATAAATGTCACAATTCTGAGTCTGCAAAGTTTTGAGACTGTCATACCAATTTCCTCAGGAGTGTTGATTTGGATAACAGTATCTAGGTGAACGTCAAGTCAACTTTTTAGAGCACTTCTACACAAAACACAGTGTATGGGATATTCTAAAAGGCTTAAAGGGAAAATAGATTAATGAGGCAATTTATTGGTTTGAAATTATTTGTAAACTGGCTACTTATAAAACCATCTTGTTGTACACAGTCTCACATCTTAAGTTGCTCATCAGACTGTAAACAAACAAACAGCGCACTGAAAAGGAAGTCTGGGCCTGGATATCTGCCGGCTACACTGGAACCACAGAAATATAGCCCCTTTCCCCCGGGGGCATATGCGTTGTCAAACCAATAGCTAATTGTTCCCAAATTGCCCTCTGTCTTAAGTTCTGGTTCAGCGCCTGTCCATTTCAGGGTCTGAGGTCCACCCACCACAGTCTCACAAAATCCTGTGGGAAACACTGGACCACGTGTTATATATTAGATTCAACACTCACCAAGATTGGAATAGAGAAGCATGGGAATTCTTTTAAGACCTCTGCAGTAGAGTGTTGTTGAATACAGTGTCTTCTGTACTCTCTGGAGGCATTGGCGAATGATGACCAAGTTGGGCCTCGTCTTTTGGTACTCCTGCTTCATTGTTGCACTATGGTGGCTCGTACTTCTTTCGTCGTTCCCAGCATCCATTGCATCTGTTTGCTAAGTAATAAATAATGACACAATTATGACTGAGCTGGAGCATGAAGTATGAAGCATAAAATTCAGTTTGTCTCTATTACTCTTTTAGTCAATGAGAAAATACTTACATATCCAGATCCATAACTTTTCTTCAGAGAAGGGAAGTTGAGCAGGACAGACTTAAAGAGCTGCACATACTGAATATGAGACGGATACCTGTAAGTTTTCAAAAGGAACAAAACACAAGGCGTTATACAAGATTGACATTCCAGATCAGCACAATAAACAGATACCGAACTCAAATGATCAGAGAGAGCAGTTCAAGGTCTGCAAATGTGTAGTTTGTCATCATGATGCATAGTTTTCACTATGGCATACAGACCTAAAACTTGATTAATAAGGAAACTTGTTTTACAGGCAGATAACATGTCATTACTGTACATTACGGCTGTCAAAATTGGCCAACAATTATGTTTGAATATTCGTTCTTGAAAAACACACAAGTTCAAACTATTCAAATATCTTTTGTTGTTCATTATGTCCACGACACCGTGTCCTAAATGGCAGCGAGTGGTACTGCGCTGTGCACCGTTTAGAGCTGAACTTTTGTCGGACACCGTTTTATATTATTGTCACATGCTTTGAAAATGCCAGATAGCAAGTACTACTTAGACATTTTGTTTTTTGAGGTTACGTCTCCAGTCTGATCTGGAGCTCACAGTTGATAGGTATATGGTTTACTTACATGATGTAACACATCACACGTGTTGGTGTCTGTCGCCATCTTCTATTATGGCACAAACTGACATTGTGTCTTGGCTCAAATGGTCAAACAGAGCTGCATCCTTATTGGTCAGTGCCGTGAAGACTGTTGGAGGAAACCGGACTTGGCAGTTGATCATTGGTTGGGCTGCTAGGGCTCTCTGACTCACAGGGGCTTCACTTTCACCGCTAAAGGGGAGGAAAATCTGATTTTAATTTAAGCCAACAAGTAAAAAAACAAGACAAGTAAATCTTTAGAATTTTAACTGAAATGACATGGCTCCACTGTATAACGTAACTCACACTTTCAGCTGCGCTAAAGCAGACAGGAACTTCACTTGGTCTTTCATTTTTGGAATGATTCGCTCACTTTCTTTCAGTCATCTGGAGAAGTGTAGGCCCATCTGCTTCATTATCTATGGCAGAGAGAAACATTATTGGACCAAAATCATGTTCGAAGTCGGTATGTGTTGCCATGGCTCATGTCCATGTTTCGGAATTAACATTCTTGCCTTGCTTAATGCTGAACATCCTTGAATGAGGTCTTCACCATCACAACGACTACATATGTCCACATTATTCATGAGTGACTGTGTGATAAAAGTATACGATTATCAAAAATTGTCGACAGCTATCTCTTTGCACTTGTTTGTACTACAGCACATCAACATGTTTATTTGCCTTCAAACTGACAAATCATAGACGATACAAGCACCAACATTTTAAGGTCAACCAACATTAAATCCATTATTTTTACCTGCTGGAACACAAGTGTCTGCTGTATAAGTTACATGTCCTGTGCTCTCCTTGAGAAACAATCTTATTCAAACAGTGTCCTGCTTCATCCTCCACAGCTGGTTAAAAATCATACATTTAAGATCGTTTGTGGCACTACAATCAATAATGTGTATTTACACAACTTCAGGAATTGCTTTAAGGTCCACATAATTTATATAATCACAAAAAGTGGCTCATAGTACACAGCTTCCTTCAGTTTTTACAGCTCACTAAGCTCTGCGCGGATCAACACAGCTCTGTCTGACGCCAGCCACAACGCCGCTCCCTCTCCCTCGCTCGCCCACTCACTCACATCTCCGTTAACCAAAACAGATTTTACAGGCAGAAGCATAGCAGCATAGCTAAATTAACATTAAATATATTTTCGCGCGCTATCTAGGCAAACGAATTACGAAAAACGTTAGCTTCAGCCAACTAGCAGACTAACAAAGGCAATTAACTAACAGTCAAGTTACCATGAGAAAACGAAATACATGCGAAATTAACTCATAACGGTTTCAACAAGCTAAGGAGTGTTGAAACTAAAAGTCTAACATTACCGTAGCTTATTCAGACACTCGGATAACAGATGGCTGTGACATGACAAAAAAGAGCAATAATTTGCCTGGAACAACCAAGCTTCAACTTACTTTACACGACCACTGTTAGTTACGGGCGACTGGTTTGAAAAGACGTTGATGGTCAGTCAGACAGATGGACGACTGTCACTTGGAAGTAGGCGGGGCGGACAGATACCTCATGATCATGATTGGTGGTTTATGTTGTCATTGATGACTTTCCCCTTAGAATTTTCTGGAACACAGCTATTAATATGGGAAGAGGCTATTTAGGGCAGATTCACCGACATGTATGTATGTATGTATATATATATATATATATATATATATATATATATATATATATATATATATATATATACATATATATATACATACATATATATATATATATATATATATATATATATATATATATACATATATATATATATATATATATATATACATATATATATATATATATATATATAGATATATATATATATACATATATATATATATATATACATATATATATATATATATATATATATACATATATATATATATATATAGATATATATATATATATATATACATGTATATATATATGGGATAAATTACAAAAAAAACTACCTTGCATGATCTGGGTGTAGGGTAGTTAGCTGCCAGTTGATACGTATATATATATACGTATATATATATATATATACGTATATATATATATACGTATATATATATATATATACGTATATATATATACCCTTTAATATCCCAAAGAACCATTTAATATCCCAAAGAACCACATGAAAAACATGTAGAACCATCCAATAGATAAAATGGTTCTTTAGTAGGGGATGGTTCTGCGTGGAACCACACTGCCTTTTAAAGAACCATTTAAGAACCTTTTTTTTCTGTGTGCAGGGTCTCTCCCACTGGCTCCCTTTTCTTTCTGAAGAAGTATTCTGCACTACAGGAAGGGAATATACAAACTGCACTGATGTTTAAATATGGCTGTGAGGAGTTTTGATGTGCTGGCTCTTGAAGGCAAGGGTACAACAGGGATTCTTCTTTCGGAAACTGTTCTACAGCACATTGGTCCATGGTTGCCTCAGTTCTGTTGAACCGCGTGTTATACCCTCTGCAAAAGGGGGATAAATAATCACGAGAGTGATATGTTTTTCCTCAGCAAGAACTGTACTGCAATCAGTTTGTACAAAAATACAATCATTGACACAGGAAGAGATTTACAGGAGAGTAGAGAGTACATACGCTATTTATGTTAAACACTATTCAAAGTATTACTTGAGATATTTCCCCGAGCACAAACTAGCTTACGTGGCATGCTATGTGTATTGTTGAACATGGTGGAGGTTTTGCGAAATCGTGATGCCTCTACACGGCCATGTCCTGGTTATCAGGAGTTAA
The DNA here is from genome assembly GCF_949748355.1 of Melanostigma gelatinosum. NCBI lineage: Eukaryota > Metazoa > Chordata > Actinopteri > Perciformes > Zoarcidae > Melanostigma > Melanostigma gelatinosum. Next base: position 4,767,105 of record NC_136635.1, on the reverse strand, counting down.
AACAGAGAGACATATGACTCTGAGTCTCTTATAAGATTGCACCTGTCACCCAGACATGTTTCTGTTGTCACATACACACACACACACACTCACGCTAGCAGGGCATGACCCATAGGTTCACTCAGGGGACATCGGCCAAGGGTCGCTGAGGTTTGCATTCTGATGGCGTTCTGCCTCAGGCCCGGCCAGGCGTCACTATGTCTCTGGACTCATGAGTTATGACGACATTTAGGACCACAGGGTCAGCATGAACGGAGGGAGGGGGTACTTGCCCCAGGTATTGTTAAGAGTATAAGAACTCTCGGTTTTCGAGCACAAAGGACTTCTTTAGCTGGAGCTGAGCTGAAGCCGAATCGAAAAGAGCTTAGAGAGGGAACCCCGTGTGGGTTCCTACCCACACGGGGGTACAACTTTAACTTTTTAAAGAGCTCCGGATTTTGAGGGTCAGAGTTTTTAAAGAATACTTTGCTGATTTTTTGAGTTGAGTCAGGAGAGAAGCCCACTCTGTCCAGACCTGCGCTGGGTTAATCGTTAACTTTTTCTCCGTACATCGGGAGACAGTCTGCTGGCTGAGTCAGAGTTTTTTAAGATCCTTGGTTGAGGGTTAGCAGTTGTGTGGGGGAGACCCGTTAGCAAAGGTGAAGCTGCGTTAGTTAATATTTAAACTGTTTCTCCGTACAATTAGACTGGGTCTGTAAACTGCTCTGAAGGGGTTTTCGAACTCGTCGGTGATTTTTTCTTATATTTTTCAGTTCACAATTTTTTGTCTGTATTTGGACCAAGAGATATACTTTGATTTGAACACAAATAAATAAGTAACGAATTTGTTTCTTCGATCGAGTCGGTTTCTTCATGTTGTCTTGAGAAGCCAGCCCAGGAAGTTATTACGCCTCGTCGGATCTTCCCTCTGCCCCTGAGGTAAGTTTGTGATTGATCCAGCACGGTACACCACTGATTGCATTCCTGATATGCGCCATCTGAAAAAGAATGCATCTTTCTGTGTTCAGAAATGGCTCTCTAGCGCCCCCTACAAGTCGGACCGGCGACGCCCCTCGGCCAGTATGTCCCATTAACTTGAAATTTGACACACATGTGCACTTGAGCTAGAGCTACAAAAAAGCCAATCAGACCCCTAAGCTCCGCCTACTTAGATTTTCCGCCATTTTGAATTTAGTGTAAAACACATTGCTGCGAACTCCTCCTACATGCTTCGTCCCATTACTACCAAATTTTCTGTGGATCATTACTGGATCTACCTCATCAAAAGTTATTCTGATATCTCTTAGTGTTTACAAGATATGGACCAATAAACTTTGTAGGGGCGTGGCTAAATATCAATACACAACTTCTCAACCGTTTGTCCTAAGATTCCAAATTTTGCAGCATATGTGCACATCGTATGCTGTAACATACTCTGAGAATTGTTTTGCATTAAACCACTAGGGGGCGCTACAGCAAACCCGCGAAGTTGTTCTTTTTGTCACTTTTTGCCGATTTCAGCCTTCGTATTTTAACAAACTCCTAGAGAATTTATTCCATCAACTTCTCCTTTGGTCAGGATGCTCTTAAGACCTTTGTGATTAAAAGTTATCAAAATCTCGCGCTTTCATCGAAGAAACTTGACGTGGCGTGGCGGCCATTTTGCCTCACTGTTTTTGAAAAAATGTATTCTTCTAAGTTGTTATAACTTAAAGGTACATTATCCAATCTGCACAAAACGTCTTATGCATGATGCTACTTCAAGCTTGAACATATTTCAATTGAAAAAATTCAATAACTCATAGCGCCGCCTACTGGCTGAAGGAAATGTCATATTTTATACTTTTCTTCATACCTCCTAGCCAGGTGACCTGATGAGTTTCTAATTTGGTAAGAATAGCCTTAAGACATTGATGATGCATCATCATGAATATTGTGAGTTTTTGTTGCACGGTGTTGCCATGGCAACGCATCGTTCGCCATGAAAAAGGAAGCTGATGGTTTAGTGTGTTGGGATGCTCAAAAAGTGCTTTGTACATGTGTCATAGGTGTGAACTTCTTAGACTTGTAACTACTCATTCAATGGCTGTAACTCGATGTTTAGGTCCCTATCATCTGAATTGTCTGGATCGGAAGCTGGTGGGGTGCTATGTCTAGTTCGGGTGTGTGTCTGATTCGGGGATGGAGAGGGAAGAGGGGCAGTTGAATGAGATGGGTGCTGGTGTGTCTGATACTTTGTTTCTAGTCCCCAGATCAGGAGGGCAACTAGTATGCCCATACCCACCCCCATTATAGTTTTCTTCCCACATCCCACCCCTTTCCAGATGAAGCGCTGCCGACCTCGGTCGGCGGGGTTTGCATAAGGGTCCCCTAGACAGCGTCTAAGTTCCCGATGCATTTTCCAAATCAGTACGAATTTCTCCCAGTGTTCTGGTTGGTACCGGTGCTGGGACACAGTGTGTCAGGTGGTGCCAAGGGGCGCCTGATTTGCCCTTGACCTGGACCGAGTGTGAAGTAACCTCCTTCACCTCGTACAGCCCAGTCCACCTGGGGTCAGTCCACTTGCGCTTGTGAACCTTGACCCTGAGCCAATCACCTACTTGTATCTGCTTTCCAGCTGCCGCTGCTTCAGGTACTGCTCGAGTCCTCTCGATCTGCTTGGAGAGAGCTTCAGCAAGAGAAGTTAGGGCACTCATATAGTCAGACATTTCAATCTGCTGTACATCCAGAGGTGGCATATGACCTCCATCTCTGGGTGGACCTGGCATCGGCCGGCCAGTCATGATCTCGTGTGGGGAGAGATGTGTTTCTCCCCCTTTTCCGGACCTCATGGCCATAAGGGCCAGGGGCAGGGCCTCAACCCATGTTAATTTGGAGCCCGCGCAAACTTTGGCAATTTTGGCCTTAAGGGTCTGATTCGCTCGTTCCACCAGGCCCTGAGATTGCGGGTGATAGACTGACCCGAATCGGTGTGTGATTCCCAGAAATTGCTCTACCTGTGCGAGCATGGTGTTGCTAAAGTGTGATCCGTTATCGGAGCGGATGCATCTCGGTACTCCATAACGGGGAATCAGTTCTGTCTGCAGCCACTTTACAACTTTAAATTTTCCTTCATAACCATTGGCATAACCGTTGGCTTCATAACCATTTGGCGAGGTGTGTAGCCTCCCGTTTTCTTTGCTGCTCTGTCTGCCGCGTCATTACCGGCGCTGATTCGTGATCTGATTGTGTCATGTCCTTTGCATTTCATGATGGCCACCCCCTTTGGTAGTTGGATTGCTTCTACCAGCCTTCTCATAGCTGCTTTGTGTTTTATGGGGTGGTCATTTGAAGTGGTGAAGTTGCGTCTTCGCCATACAGGGCCATCGATGTGGGCCGCTCCATGGGCGTAAGCCGAATCTGTGAAGATGTTTACAATTTTGTCCGTGCTCCACTTCAGAGCCTGAATCAGTGCTTCCACTTACGCTAGTTGTGCTGAAGCGGGTTGTGGCAGTATCCCTGACTCCACTGTTTGGTGATAGCCATCACTCTTCTGTTCGACCACTGCATAGGATGCAATGTTCCCTTCTTCTCTTTTGTAGCAGCAACCATCCGTGTACAGCCAGGCCTCAGCTGTGAGGTGGGGAGTGTTCTGGAGATCCGGTCTCAATTTGTTTTCTTGTACTGCAACTTCCTCGCACACGTGGTTGTCCAGCCGTAAAGTTAGCCGTCATATTTCTTGTGGCTGGCACAAAGGTGATGTGTGGCATGGTGCAAGTGTGTTGAATCTTCGTTGTCCTTGCGGCACTGAACCTGAATTCTTTACTCATCAGAAACGCTGCCACACCATGGTGCGTGTGTACTTCCAGTGGATGGCCCATGACAATATGAGAAGTTTTTTCAATTGCTTTTGCCACTGCTGCAACATATCTTGCACACGTGGATTGACCGTTTTCCACAGCGTCAAGTTTTGATGAATGATACATCAGTACCTCTCTTTCACCTCCCTTTTTCTGGAAGAATGCAGCATTGAGTAGGCTGTCTTTCAGAAACATCAAGGTGAAACGGTAGGGAGTAGTCTGGGGACATGAGTGCGGCGGCATGTGCAAGTGCTTGCTTCAAGCGGGTGAAGGCTGTTTCACCCTCTGCTGTCCATGTGAGGTTGGCAGTAAGATTTCTGGTGCCCACTTCCTTCAACATCTCTCTGAGAATGGTGGTGTGGTTGGTGTAGTCTGGGATATGGGCTCGTGAGTAGCCTGTTAAGCCCAGAAATGAGAGGAGAGCGGCAACAGTGAGCGGTTGGGGATGTTGCAAGATGGTGACCCTGTGCGTGTGTGACATTTAGAGTGCAATGGACGTGGTCCAGGGGAGTTTTGTACGGGAAAAGCTGAGTGATTTTTGGTTTGAGAATGTTGAACCAATATTGGATGGCAGGGGTCTGGGGCCCAGTTTGGAGACAGCGTAGCCAGAAAACCTCTTTGTCTGTGGGGGACACCGTCTCTGTAACGGGAGCAAGGCAGAGAATGCGTACTGGCATGGACAACGTACTAGTTGGTGGGTTGGATGAGACATGGACACCGTCTTGGTTCATCCAGATGATCAGATTGAGGCGAGTCATCAGATCGCGTCCTAGCAGGTTGACTGGGCAGTTTGGAGCAGAGAGAAAGCTGTGCATATGAGGGTTGCATCTTGAAATGTGATGGGGAGAGGGGCGTGTCAATAGGGAGGGCTGTTGTAACCTCCAGGCCATTGTTGTTGGCTACTTGCCTGTGTGGCATGGGCTCCGCCTTGGGGACCATGTCCCTCGTCCCAAGGAGCCTGATGGGCCCCTTGCTGTGGTCTTTGTCTCTCATAGTCCCGTCCGCCTCCTTCTCTGGAGTATTGTCCTCTTCCTCTCTGTGTTTGCAGCGGTGCTGACATGCAGTCTCTTGCGAAGTGTCCCGGTTTCCCACAGTTGTAGCAGAAATAGGATGCTCCTCTGCCTCCAGGCGCTCCTCTTCTTCTGGCTCCTCCTCTTCCACCCCATTGGCCCTGTGGGACCCATGGGCGTGACTGTTCACCGCCTGCTGACATCATAGCCATCATGACCTCCAGTGGGACAGAGGGAATAGGTGCCGTTGGAGGTGGAGTCGGTGCCTGTTGAACTACCAGCTGTTGTTGTTTAGCCTTAGATTTCTTGGTTGCCTCAGCCGCGTCTTGTTCTTTGAGTTGTTTCTTGAGTAGGGCCTTCTGCAGGGCCTTAATTTCTGTGTCGCTACCCGCCTCAGTTTGAATGTGCTTAGAGAGGTAATGTTGGAGCTGGCCGTTCCACATGTCTTGTGTCATTTCTTCTAGGCCAACCACTGCGTCCATGCACCGGCGAGGTCCATCAGGGAGGCCTCGTTTTACCACTGTACGCCATAGTGCCACTGTGGTAATGCTTGCATCATGTGGCTCTCTGAAGGCCTGGCGCCACACTTGTTCTGCTCTGGCCAAGTACAGGGGCGGAGGCTCTGCCAGGGCCCAGATGAATGCTGCCACTGCACCTTGGTTCACTGGAGTGGGGAACTTAGTTCTGAGCTCCTGCCACAACGCTGTACGATATCGATCAAAGGGGTCGGCATCTGGTGCCACACCAGCGCCTGCCATGTATAGTAGGGCAGTACACTGGGTTGGGTCCAGACAGCGGGAGATAAGTGCTCTCAGGTCGCCCACTGCCAGCTGGTGGCCAGCAGTCAAAGATTCCATGAGCTCAATCCATGGATTGGCTCCCGCGTGGAGGGATGGGAGCTGTTGTACCATGCTGGTCATGTCTGCAAACCCAAAAGGCACAAATTGAACACGCAGTGGGTGCGCGAGAGTTGGGGCTGCTCTCAGGGGATATTCACCGGCATCAATCTCTTCTGTTTCTCCTTTGGGGGGCGGGCCATGGGGCCGAAGGTGATACTGGGGGGGGGGAACCGGAGGAAGTGCTGGAGACAGGCCAGTTGAGGGCGGGGGAGGGGCCGAGGCCAGAGATGCCTGGCCCGGTTCCTGTGCAGTCTTTTCCAGACCTACCGGGGCTTGAGTGGTAGGGGTGAGGTCGAGGGGGGTAATGTCAAGGGGGGTGATGTTGAGTGACAGATGGGGCCTGGTTTTTCCTTTTCCGGTCGGCATGTCCACCTGCATCCGATCCGTCATGGCCGTTCCTAGTGCCATCATTGCCACTCGCTGTTCCTCTTCTCTGTCTTTGCGGGCTTGCTTCAGTGGGTTAGCGAACCCCCATCGCTTGGTTTGATTTGTCGTTTGATTTCTCTCTGCAGTCTGTGCTTGAGCCACTCGTTTTGTCAAATCGTTGGTAAAGAGCAGGAGGTTGTTGACCGACGGAAGTAGTGGACTGGCCGCCTTCCACCATCCCTCCTCTTTCCATCGTTTCATGCAGTTATCCCAATGAATCTTGTCTCTTTCCATGCTGTCTTGCCTCCAGTCTCTGTGACTGCTTTTTTCAGTTTTCCACGCAGTTCTCCTGAATAGCCACCAGATGGAGCCACAGCTCCAGCCATGTCTTCTTGTGTTTTTTCTTTTTGTTTTTTTTCAATTCAAGTTTTTTTTTTTTCTCAATTCAATTCAATTTTTTTTATTTTTTTTTTTTATTTTTTTTTTTTTTTAAATTTCTAATAAAAAAAAATTCAATGGAATTTTTTTTGGATGCAGTACTCCCGAATGTCCACCAGATGGAGCCAAAGCTCCTGTCAAATGTTCTTCCCGCAGTTCCTGAAGTACCACCAGAGGGAGCCAAAGCTCCTGTCAAATGTTCTTCTTGCAGTTCCTGAAGTGCCACCAGAGGGAGCCAAAGCTTCTCCCAAATTTTCTTCTGCAGTTCCTGAAGTGCCACCAGAGGGAGCCAAAGCTTCTCCCAAATTTTCTTCTGCAGTTCCCGAAGTGCCACCAGAGGGAGCCAAAGCTCCTGCCAAATTTTCTTCTGCCTTGCGACCTTGAACGAGACTCGAACTGTCCCTAGCTACAATCTTTCACACTCCCTAGAGCTGCACCTGGTTATTATCTAAGCTCTACTCCCATTTTTCAGTGTCTCTGCCTGACTGTCTGCCTGCTCTGTTTTCGCTTCTAAATTATTTCCGGTCCCGAAGCAACAGAATTCCCAATAAATCTGTAATCTTTCTAACTCTACCAGTAAAACTGACACGTATATTAACCCTCAGCTTCCCTCAGTCTATCCTAGTGTTTTGTGTTTCTGTGGTGAGTGCAAAGCTTGTGTCTCATGCTTGTATTATGCTCCACTGACCGTCAATCACTGGCAAGCACACGAACCTGGTGGAAACTTCCAACTCCAATTGTCCTTTGCTCTCAATATCAACTACACTTCCTAAGTCTAAATCGATGTCTCTCTGAGACATTACACTGCACACAATCAACCCTACACTGCCAGTTTTACAATTACAATTTGAGTCTATGTCTCCCTGAGACATTATGTTGCCACAGTTTTACAATTACAATTTGAGTCTATGTCTCCCTGAGACATTATGTTGCACGCAATCAACCATACACTGCCGAGTTCTACGAATTACTCACACACAAACCACGTCTGGAAGAGATCTCTGCCGATCTGCGTTTTCCAGTGTATGCCTTCGTACGAACTCGGTCCCTTGAGGAAATAGCGATATATTGTGCACTCTCTGAATTCGGACCTGTGTCTCCCTGAGACATTACCCAGCACTCAATCAACCACACACAGCCGTATTCCACAATTAATCGCACACAGACCACGTCTGGAAGATCTATTGATCTTATTGTTTACAGTGTACGCCTTGTAGGCACACGGCCCCTTGAGGAAGTGGCGATATCTTGTGCTACAATTGAATCGATGTCTCCACACACACTATTTTTCACATCAGCGTATTTCAACAACAATTTCTATATACTTGATCCAAACATCAGCTTGCTATGTCGCATAAATCAACAGTGTGGCCCGGTATTCAGTCTTTCAGACCGTCATTGGTCAGCGAACCGAAGCTTTCGCCACGGCTGTGTAACCTCCGAACAGTTATCAAAACTTACGCGGTGAACACAATGTCAGCCTATGCAATTTCACAACCGTCAATTTCTGTCAGATCCACTCACACACATGTACATTCTATGCTAAAAACCCCCACTGCTGTCATAACAATTCTGTCACAATGCTACGTAGTTTATCTTTAGCAATTTAGTCAATGCAATTCATACTCACTCTCAGTACTCCTGATCAATTCAATTTAGTACCTAAAGACAATCTGCAGAATTCATTTAAATCGGCTCTGCTTACCTTTTGATTGCAGCTGCTTTGATCAGTTTCCCAAGGTGATAAGAATTGCTCCAGTGGGCAGCCGGAATCCCCAGCCTCTCGGGAAAACACCTGTTGTTTTGTCTGTGGACAGAAGAAAAAGTCCGTCACGAGATGTATCTCCTACTGATCGTTAAAGCCAAACTCTGCTACCATGTTGAGAATAAAACTCATGTTGAGGAGAAAACTCAGGTGAACAGACTTAGGTTGAGGTGTTTAGCTCAATTCAAGCAATAAGGTTTATTTGTAACAGAAGTATTATGTCCAGCAGTTAAACGTGCACAGACCTAGAAAAGTTCACTCTGTAGGAGCGAATGAAAAGCTAAAAGGCGCTTAGACAGAGTGCGCATGCGGTGTTAAAGGTTCTTCTGATGGAAGCCTATTGGTTAAAGCAAAGTTGGAGGCGGATCTGTTTCTAGCGTTCAAATGGCCTGATGGAGCACTGGGCATCTCCGCCCACACTGGCTCACGTCCGGATCCCGCCTTCTCTGGAACGTCAGTGTGTGTGAAATGTTGATGTAACAGCATATTGTTAACACTTAAGGTGCCGAAAAAGGGTGCAGTTCTAAGCTATGTCGAACTCTCTGTGTGAATAGATAAAGAGAACTCTTCTCCCACTCTAAGATGGCAGTTTCCGCCCTAATCTGGTGGTTTAAGCAAGTGTTTCTTTCAGGGCCACTGCATCTGTTTCTATCGTGCGAACAGGCGACGGAATGCCCTGCTTGGAGTTTTTGACCTACTTACAGTGACCTCACAACTCCGCAATATAAGCTTACAAGTATAGCGCATATTATTTAACATTGAATGAATATATTTTTATTTACACTCACATGTATGGCTTAGTGTTCCAAATGAAGAGACATTTGGCAGGCAGGAACAGAAAAGCAACTGCAAGCAATGCATCCGAGACAAACAGCAAGCAGTCAAGAAGAACATATGATGACGCGTATCTTGCTCTGGGTTTCACAGTGAACGCGGTAGGAGATGAGGAGAGACCAGTCTGTGTTTTATGTCTGAAAACTAGCTGTGGATAGTATGAAACTTGTTTTGTTTAGTTTTTCACAGGTTGCACTTTATTGTTATCTTGAAAAGATGTTCAGTGCAAAACAGGTTAATTGCAGCCAATTGCAATAAACTATTTTTTGCCAAATTGTAGTTCTTTTTTGCACAGATATAACTTTATTTGCATTGTTCTAACAAAGTGATTGCACATTTTATTTGTTTTTGTCTGATGGAGCAATCTGGTTTACTTAAAAGTGATTGCAATTTTATTCATTCTATTATTTGAAAAAGCACAGACGGAGGAGTCACAAAATGTTGTTTCAATACAAATTCAACATAAACCATTTTGTTACAATTTTGTTGGGGCTGTGGGGCATGAACATTTTTCTTCCTCCAAAGTGGGGCGCGACAGAAAAAGTTTGAGAACCACTGGGTTAGGGTCTTAGTCACCCTAGGCATCCTTCGTTTGATTGGTTGAGGGGCTGATGCCATGCGGCAGCCATGAGCTGATTTATGAATAACCATCTAAAAGTCCGGTGAAACTACAATGCATAAAAATGAACTAAAATGAAATAAAAAAAATTCGAAATAACAGTTGTAGTACAACAAGGAGAAGCCCATTGATGTGTGAAGTGATTTTGGTTACATTACATTGCATGACAGTGAAGCTATTGAATATTGTTGTAGTAGGTATTTTCCGCATTGCACTTTGTAGACGGTCCCTGCGCACTCGTCTCGCAACCGGCCACTCATTGAGACCAATGCCGTTTTTCCAGCTCGGAGGAGTTCGTAAGATGGCCTGTTTTAATTAAATGAAGGTTGTAGCTTGTTGTTTACCTCATTACGGTTACAGAGAGGTATCGTTTGTATTTCAACAACGTTTCACTCATGATTTATTGAACCGGGAAGTCCGAATCTTTGAATATCTTTCCAACTTTACCTAACCCCGTGCTGTGACGTCCTCAGGTTAGCATAGCATAGCGCCAAACACCAAGATGCTCAGTTAAAATGAAACACATTCCCAGCCATAAAATGTGCGACATTGTCAGCCAGACAGCTGTGCAATGAGAAAATAAGCTAATGGGGGAAAAAAATTACAATACATGGTGTATGAAAAATTATTAAATTATAATGTAGCTATAACTTTGTGATTCTGTTTAGGCCAGCAGAGAAGGCTTAGCTGGCCCTGACGGCCCACCACTGCATTACAATCATATCTAACTATGCATATCCGCTATGCCATATATAAATATATTCAAGAAGCCTAGTATTAACAATGCCTCTGTGTAGTCAACAACTGTCAAATCAAATCAAGAAAGTACACATCAATTATATTTTAACAAATTATTATTCTCAGTTTTCTAATTTAACTGGATGGATTATAAATAATACATAGAAATACATAAAGAAATGTTCTTCTCATTTCAAGTACAATATGGGCTGGATTAAAAAATAACTGACAAAACAGAAAGCTTTTCAAAAATGTGCATCTTAAGATGAAGTAATTCATTTTAGAAAAATTGATTTCACTGAATTTTCCTGCAGCTTTAAATTCAGTTCATTCAGGTGTGAAGTGATGTCAATCAAAAAAGCCACAATATTATATTTTTCTCATCTTCTAACAAGAGAAATCAGTGAGCAGGACTTTATCTGTGGTTATTAAACCACTTATTTCAGCTCTATTCGCTCTGTTAACATCATTGTTGGACAGTGAATTCATGTGTTAGGATTCTGATCATGTCAGGATCCCTGTCAGACCAGAAACCTCCCATGGCCACACAGCTGCAGCTACTTCAGCTAATCATCTCCTGCAGCCTGACACACCAGACTCAGGTCCCACTAACGATTCCCCTGACACTATGTAAACTCTGGTCCTGCAGTCTGGGGTTGTCAGGTTGTACCGTATTTCATCCACTTCAACCCCGTGGCATCTTCTGCCCTCCTTGTGTTAAACGGATTACACACCGCCGCTCTGCCCTCCTTGGTGGTTACGGACTACACACCGCTGCTCTGCCCTCCTTTGTGTTAAACGGACTACACACGCAGTCAAGCTGCCAGCCCTCCGGTGTCGAGCCACGGGACTCACACCGTCGATCTGCCTACTCTCTGGTGTCGGACCACGGGCTCCACACCTTCCTGTCCTCTTTATTCAGGCTAAATAAAACCTGTTTATATCAACTCCTGTCTCCTGTGGTCTTGCTATTGGGTCCTAACCGTGAACTCCCGTGACAGATCATATTGTGCTCTTAGGTTTATTTTCTGTGTCTTCATTTCAGAAGTGAGTCGGTACGTTTCTTCAAAAGAGTTGTGCTTTGTCTCGTAGCGCGCTTCATTTGCCACTTTTATCAATAGTTACGGTTTTTGAACTTATGAGACATGCTGGTTTTAACTGCCTGTGGGAAGAATTAATATACAACATAAGAGTCCATTCATGGAGAGGCTAGACCAGGCATGGGCAAACTACGGCCCGCAGGCCGGATACGGCCCGTTGGGCCTTTTTAATCCCGCCCGTCAGATATTGGTACAAAATTGATCCAAACTATAATTAGGGCTGGGCAGTATACGTTTTTTTTTATTTCCGCTATGATATGAATTCTTCACACACCATTATACCGGTGCATAGCCGAAACAACTGCTGTCTGCTTTCAACAGGCAGCTAAATGTATTCTTTGCTGCTGTCAGCGCTAGTTGTCTTATATGTATTGAGAGGGAACTCTAGTCATGGTCATAACTTTATAACACAACAATTAACAACCCACAACTAACGCTCTTTAACAGAGAAAAACACCAGAGCACACAACAGTCTGTGACACATAAACAATTTGTAACACTAATAATTGTACATTTATAAAATTTCACTGCCGAACTGCATGCTGGGTACAGCTCGCGAGCGAGCCTGCTAGCACAACAGTCTGCTAACAGCTGGGAGAGGCTCCGTCGCTCCAGTAACGTCACATTAAAGAACAGAACAGAGCGATGCAGGATGAACAAAGACAGACCGGAGATGCACCAATGGAGTTTGACACATATGCAACACTGATTACCGTAATATGCGTGGTATTTGTTATAAATGTACGTTGGTACAAAGAGGGTGATAAGAAGCTGTACAGGGAGGGGCTTAGGACCCAGGGGAATGTAGGCGAAGGAAACGGGAAGCGACGGAAGACACCGCTCGTCACGATCCTGCAGACCAGTGATTCTCAACTGGTGGTTCGTCGCGGACCCGTTTTCAGAGGGTCGCAGGACTTTGCTTTGTGCAGCGGAGCTATTCACGCTCCTTTCCAGCATTGACGGCACTTGTTCAGCTGTGCAGAAAAAACACCGACCAATGCGTTGTAAATCACGTCACATGATGCAGTTTAACCAATAAAATAAGGGTATTCTGATACGTTTCCTGACACCAGTGAAATGTACCCACACCATGACACAGGGAGGAGAGACAAGGAAAGACTTTACAGAGCAGAGCTCTGATAATGTTGGATGTGACAGTCAAATATTTGTATGATCCCTTCAAAGAATCAAACTGCTAAAAAGACCAGTCATTAACCTTTACACTAAAAACTCTGTGTCAAAAATGACTGCTTAATAAGTAAGTGCATGATAAATATGCATTTATGCAATAAAAAAATACCGTGTAAGATCCCAGTTAACTGATAAACACCTCAGATCTGTTCTGAGAATTGCCACAACCAAACTGACACCAAACGTTGATGCACTGGTTAAAAAGGGTGACCAACAGCACTGTTCCCACTGAAATTAAATACAAGTTACTTTTTAGGTCATGGCTTTTACTTGTAATTGATATTGGTTCACACAAACACTCCATTCAACTGCTACTGGGCCGGCCCGTCTGTCAAATTTTTAAAACTCAATGTGGCCCCCGAGCCAAAAGGTTTGCCCACCCCTGGGCTAGACGGTGGTAGTGGGGACGGGGGAGCCAAAGGGGAGTCTTGAACTTTACTTAGCTTTGCTGGAATCCTCTCCTCTGGTACAGTTACCGTACTTTCCGGACTATAGAGTGCACCTGTATATAGGCCGCGCCTGCTAATTTTTAAAAGAAAAAAAGAATGTGTGCATAGATAAGCCACACTTGTCTATAAGCCGCAGGTGTCCCCGTTGAATGGCAAGATGCTTTTAACAGTACTAAAGTTGTCCTTCTCTGAACATCATAACATGTCCGACTCGCTAGCTTCTAAGCTAATTTTAACATTACCCCCAATGGGGAAATGCTAACCGCGATTAGCATTAGCAAATATAATATATCTTCGTACATCTTTTCATGCTTCATACAGACATACTTACAGACTAAGGTCTCTCAAGGCTACCAAACGGAAGAAGTAAAACTAAGCAGCGTGTCTTCTCATTAGAATCTAAAAGCAACGAGGCAATAACTTGTTGTTGTAACTCGTAGCTCTGAATAGCATTTACGGCTAACTGGCTTGGCCGCTTAATAGGGCTGATGACGCCGCTGGTCACGGCGTTCGCTAATCGCTCCAATAACTGTTGTTGCTGCTGTTGGTGATCTTGTGCACTACTGTTTTGTTTATTTTTTTCCTACTTAGTTCATTTAATACAATTCTATTCAGTGTACTGTGCATTTTTATTACTTCGTTTCTTAAATTGAATAGGTCCTGCTCTGTTATTTTATAATATTGTATATAGTGTGCATTTTCCATACCCAATATTTTAACCCTAACCCTAACCCTAACCCTAACCTATTCCAGACAATAGGTCACCAGCTCTGCTCTGCAGATTTATTCTTCAGAGGGTAGGCCTCTGCCCACTTTGTGAAATAATCAACCATCACACAAATGTATTGATTCCCACCCTCGGTTACAGTGAGCTTCATAAGATCCATTCCAACTAACTCAAATGGCTCTGTAAGCTGAAAGAGTTGAACGATAATTAGACATCTGTATTACTGTAAGTAACTGGTATGTAAGCACATTATGCTGCATGGTACATTCATTTACACAATAACCTCACCTCTATTTGGTTATATTGAGTCTTTTCTTTGAGACTGGCTCGCTTTGCCTGGCAGACTGGACACCGAGCAACCTGTAGCCAAATAATATTCCAGTTAAATGTACAGGCCTTTGGTCCAGCACAAACAGGGTTAGATGAAGGAGATTTATTTGAGAGTTTATATACAAATATTTGATTACAGCTTTGACAGATCTTTAGTAGGCCTTGTAAAAAAAGAAATAAATTGGGTGTCACATCTTACCCATTTGCGGATATCAGCTTCCATTCCTGGCCTACAATAGCGGCTGATAATCGCATGGTACGTCTTTTCAACACCACAGTGGGAGTGTTGTGAAAATAAAGCTATCTTTCACACTTAGAGCGGATTTAAGAATGAAACAGAAGCTCTCAAGAGGCGTATAGTTATATCAAAAAGCAATAGTTTATTTATCAACAGAGTTATTCAGCCCAGCAATCAAACATGCATGGGTTAATAAAGCTTCGCTCGCATTTGAGGTCAGCCATAAGAACGCCTCAACACAGCAGCGTGATAATTCATATAGTCACTTCTTATGGAAGCCCATTGGTCAAATTCAAAGATGCAGGCGTGGCACGTTTGTACGTGTATGACACCTGGTTGGAGGCCTTGAACGTCCGTTCACATTGGCCCCTCCCAGAAGGCGTTTCTTCTGTCAGTGTGTAATGCGATGTTGAGGTGAGAGGACCTGGGAAAAGTGTGAAGAGGGGAGTCTGCTGGGGCGTTGTCCCTGTATCTCACTGTCTATTGTTCCTCCCTTATCTATTTAAAGATGGCGGCCTATTCCTTGTGGCGCAGTTAAATTAGTAGTCTCCCTCCTGCTTCTCCCTGGCCCTAGCGTGTACTGTGTGTATTGTATGAGTGGTTAATAGAGCTGCATAAGCTAATGGTTATTAAAACTACAAATAAGCTAGTGTTTAATTAAACTGTATATAAGCTAGTGGCTGATTAAGCTGTATATAAGCTAGCTGCTAATTAAACTGTATATAAGCATAAAGCTGCTAATTAAAGCTGCATATATGCTAGTTTTATCAACAAATCCCTCTCTTGACGTCTGAAGGACGTCACTTTCTTAACCTTCCTACCCTGTTCACACGCTTGTGTCTGGCTCTGCCTCACCTGACCCTACCAGGCTGGTCTGCTCTTCCCATACTGGGTAAGCTCCATAAGGAGGGGGTGGTGGTGGTTCCTTGGAGAGGGCAGTGGTGATAAGACGGCCAACCAAAGAACGAATACAGGGTATTATACAACATCCACATGAGACCAGTATTGCAACGAACACTCCCGCTGACACTGCTATAGACAAGATCAGGTGCTTCCATTTTCCAAACATGTTTTCCATCCAATCTCCAAATGGATTGTTTACACCTGATGCTTCCTGCATTTCTTTTGACAGTGCCTTCAGACTATTCAGTGCTTTTGTGACTGAACCGTCCGGCGCAGTGTTGTTGGGGATGATAGTGCAACACAGGTCTCCAAACATTGAGCAAACACCCCCTTTTTCAGCAAGCAACATGTCCAAAGCCATTCTGTTTTGCATAGCAATCAAAGAAGTTGGGGCCAGCTGCTCAGCCAGACCCTCTATTGCATCCCTAGTATGATTAGCCAAACGAAGAACATTGTAATGCACATAATTGATACGATCAACATTTTTATTCACTGTTATCCATGGAATTATACTCACGATACTCTCAAAACCTGCTGCAATTTGGTCTACCAATTTGTATTCATTAGGCACTCCTCTGGGCACTCCGATTGCATCTATGTAGGTTGGACCTTTGTCCAGACTGAACTCAGTTCCAGCTGCTCTTTTTGCTAAGATATGTCTGCGTCTGCGTTGGGTCAGGCTTTGTACTTTGTTTTGCTCCTGTAGTATTTTGTCTCCCACTAAGGTAAGTGGCATTGCTAGCCTCACCATAGCACACTCCCATTGTAGATGCTGGTATGTTAGAGAATAAGCGCAGACCCCCACAGTAGTAGAATAGCCCTCCCCTAGCCCAAGAACCTATCTCTGAGCCTGGTCGTGTCATGTTGCACCAGTCTTCTGGCACTCTGCCTAGGTTGGTTTGAGCTCTATCGTTGGTGAAATGGTAACAGACATATCTGGATCCTAGTCCTTTGTAAGCTTTGAAATAACCTACTGCAGTTTGGTTGTCAATTGGTGGAAATATGGATGCCAGAGTCGTGCAATTTGGTGGAGTAGCCATTTTAGTCATATTTGTCATGCACGCGTATCCTGTTGGGTCAGATTCAGGATATAGTGGTGCTGGTTCGGTGAACATAGCTGGTCTAGCTGCAGCACAAGCTACACAGCCACTCATTTTGTTTTTTATAGCGTTATCAACAATCCAATTTAACCAAACATTGTCGTTTCCATGTCCTGTAGCTAATTGGATCACCTGTTGGGGAGTCCATTTAGAGAAATCTTCTGACAAGACAATTGGTGGGTCCGGTGGTGGTGGTGGTCTCTCTAGGGTCAGAGTTTTGTTCGGAATTATGTTTATCTGAATTCCTACTCTCGGGTCTTTGCCGGAGACGTCCACTAATAGGGCGAACCATATTATGTTTTTTCCTGTGCTGCTTTTGGTGACGTTGTTTAGAGACAAAGATAAGGGATTGGTTGTTGCTGAAAAGTCTCGTTGGAATTCTATTTTGTCCCATAAGGTCTTTCCCGGACGTTCCCATGGTATTCTCGTCTGTGGCTTCCACCGCCCTGTGTATTTTGTTACCTCGCCCCAGGAATAACAATACGCATACGCCGCGACGTTCACGTAATTCTCACATTTCTTGACTATGGAATGGTCAGCACACAAATACACATCATAACCTCTCCATGCTTCTGGTCTTCCTCCACAGTTAATCACATCACACAAATCAAAAGTAAAAACGGTCTTGCTCCCCTTGGTGTAGTTTAAGGTCAGATATGCACCACACGCTTTTGGTGGTGGCTTGTATGCCGGTTCTGAGGCATCTCTTTTTTGCCTACTCTTCCCTCTCTCGAGGTCGTTTTGAGTTTTGTTCACATCCTCGCTGCTTGTTGTCAGATTGCAGCTTGGATGAAGCTCAAACCCTGTCAGATTTTGCATGTTCACATCCTTGCCGCTTGTTGTCAGATTGCAGCTTGGATGACACTCAAACCCTGTCAGATTTTGCACTGCTTCTGGCAGACAACCATTGTTTCCGCTGGTTGGTTTGTTTACTTTTTCGTACCTCACTTCCAATCCCCAAATCAAGAGTATAACAAATGACACACTCAAACCCATTAGGATCCATCTGGTTCTTTTACCTATACCCATATCTTTCCAGGTGACTGGGGGATGAATCCCCAGTGGCTGGATGTCCGTTCTTCCAAACAAATTACACTCCATTTTGCGCCAGATCACCTCGGACCTCTGCTAAGGGTCTGGAACGCTCAGGTGCTGGGGCACAATGTGACAGGTGGTGCCAAGGTGCTCCTGATTTACCTATGACCTGGACCGAGTGTGAAGTAACCTCCTTCACTTCGTACGGCCCTGTCCACCTGGGGTCAGTCCACTTTCTCTTATGAACTTTGACCCTGACCCAGTCACCCACTCGGATGAGATTTTTTACTTCCTCCTGGTCAGCTGCACTGGTCCGCTGGACCTGTTTGGAGAGAGCCTCCGTGAGAGTGATTAAAGCAGTCATATATGCCTTCATTTCAACTTGCTGCACATCTAAGGCCGGTATATGACTACCATCTCTTGGAGGACCAGGCATTTGCCTCCCTGTCATTAACTCATGTGGTGAAAGATGCGTCTCATTTCCTTGTGCGCTCCTCATTGCCATTAGAGCTAGTGGTAAAGCTTCAACCCATGTCAGCTTTGATGCTGCACATGTCTTCGCTATTTTTGATTTTAGCGTCTGATTTGCCCTTTCTACCAAACCTTGTGACTGTGGATGATACACTGATCCATACCTATGTCTGATTCCTAGTCTGGCTTCCACTTCCTGCAAATGCTTATTACTGAAATGTGAACCATTATCGGACCTTATGCACCTAGGAACACCATAGCGAGGTATCAGTTCTGTTTGCAGCCACTTTATTACTGTCTGTGCGTCTTCTCGGTTAGTTGGGATTGCCTCCACCCACTTTGAGAATCTGTCCACCATTACCAAGATGTACCTTTTTCCTTGTACTCTGTTTTCATGTCCCATGTCAGTAAAGTCTATGCTGATGTCCTGGAAGCAGGCTGATGGTCCAGGATAAGAGCCCATAGGTGTTTTGTACGGTTTCTTCACATTGTGATCCCCACAGGTGGTGCATTCGTCGCAGAAGAGGGACACCATACTTTCCATGTGTGGGTGCCACCACAGTGCTTGCATCCTTTGTAATGTTCCTTTCTTTCCTTCATGCGTTGGTCCATGTGCCTCTGGTATCAGTGAGACACACAATTCTGCTGGTGCTACCACTCTGCCATCATGGGATCTCCAAAGTTCACTTTCTCCTTTTGTTGCTCCTTTCCCTTGCCATACGGACCATTCGTATGGTCCAGCCTTCTTCTGTATGTCAATCAGTGTTTCTTCAGTGATTTCTGGCTCTTGTATGGCTGTTTTCAGAACCATCTGTTTTGGTCTGTATCCTCCTACTTCTTTAGCAGCTTCATCTGCCATGTCGTTTCCCGCACTTATCCTGGTCCTTGCTTTACCATCATGTCCTTTGCATTTCATGATTGCCACTCTGTTTGGTAGGCTCATAGCTTCCACCAGTGCCATGATTTCCTTCTTGTGTTTGATGGGTGCGTCCATTGATGTAGTGAATCCTCTTCTTCGCCACATGGGCCCATCAACGTGAGCTGCTCCATGTGCGTAAGCCGAATCTGTGAAGATGTTTACTGATTTTCCTTCTGCTATTTTCAGGGCTTGTATGAGCGCTTCGACTTCTGCTAGCTGCGCAGATGCTGGTTGAGGTAGGATACCTGATGCTACTATTGAGTGTTTCATATCTTCGAATTGTCTCACCACAGCATAGGATGCTGTGTTTCCTTCATCTCCTTTGTAACAACATCCGTCCGTGTATAACCACATTTCTGCTCCTAGGATTGGTGTATTTCCTAAGTCTGGCCTCAGTTTGTTTTCAATGATTGCCCTTGCTTCGCAGCTGTGTGGTTGATCTCCCTGTTGTAGTGATGACGCCATATTGATTCCTCCTGTTTCATAGACAATATGTGCTCTTGTGCATTCTTTTTGAATTTTCGATTTTCTTGCAGCTCCGAACGTGAATTCTTTGCTTAGGAGGAATGCAGCCACCCCATGATGTGTGTGGATTTTCAGAGGGTGGCACATGACAATGTGGGATGTTTTCTCAATAGCCTTTGCAATTGCCGCCATGTGTCTTGTACAGGTGGATTGGCCAACTTCAACTGGGTCCAGCTTTGATGAGTGATACATGAGTACCTCTCTTTCTCCCCCTTTTTTCTGATACAAAACTGCATTTACCATCCCTCCTTTTTGTTCAGAAACATCTAGGTGGAAAGGGAGTGAATAGTCTGGAGCTTGAAGTGCCGATGCATGTGACAGGGTCTGCTTGAGAGTGGTGAACGCTTCTTCTGCTTCTTGTGTCCAAACTAGTGGGGCTGAGGTGTTTCTAGTTCCTGGTTCCTTAAGCAGGCTTCTGAGACAGGTGGTGAGGTCCGCGTAGTTGGGAATGTGACTGCGAGAGTAGCCTGTTAGACCCAGGAATGACAGCATATGTCCCACGGTGCTAGGTCTGTCATGATGGAGAATGCTTTCTCTGTGGGCTGTGCTTACAGCTAGGCCGCTTGATGAGAGAGTGCGACCCAGGAAAGTGACTTGTCTCCTACATGTTTGGACCTTGGTTTTCTTAACTTTGTAGCCTTTTGAGGCTAACAGCCGCAGCAGAGTCTCAGTTGCCTCCAGGCAGGTGGCTGCTGATGGGGCAGCAATCAGGAGGTCATCCACATATTGTATGAGGACGACACCATCCGGCACCTCTATGTCAGACAAGTGTAGTCTGAGATGATGGTTGAACAAACCTGGAGAACGATAGCCTTGTGGTAGGCGAGAATAGGTGTATTGCTGGTCATTGAATGTGAATGCAAACAGTGTCTGTGAATCTTTGTCCAGAGGGATGCTGAAGAAGGCGTTAGCGAGGTCAATCACTGTGAAATAAGAGTGCTGTGGGCTGAGATTTGTCAAGGCAATATGTGGGTCTGATGCTCTGGCCAGCAGGCCTCTGTAGTCACCAAGTGCCAGTTCGTAGGTCGATGTGTATTTATCTAGCTCGTCTAGCCATGGCTCTGCTCCTGAAGTCAGTGAAGGCAGTGCGGCCAGCAGTGTTGTCATGTCCATGAAGGAGAAGGGAGTAAATGCCATCTGGCGAGGGGCTGCAGCTGTTGGAGCTGCTCTGAGGGGCATCTGACGTGATGCAGGCCGATATTGTTTTCCACTGCGCGTTGTTGATGGGTCTGTGGCATATCCTGTGAAATCTCCATTCAGCGTTAGCCTCTGTACTTCATGTGTTTGTGGCCATGCGTGTTCGTGGGCTGTCTGTGCAGCTAGTTCGATCAGCTCCTCCTCTTCCTCTGAACCAGGAACCCACAGGTTCGTTTCTGGTATAGCACGTCCCCTAGCCTCCTTGTAAGGCGCATAGGGCGCTGCTGCTGCACGCTCTCTTTCCCGCTTTGTGAGCTCCTCCAGTTGTTGTTCCAGGGTTTCAATTTCGCCTTGTGTGTCTTCTTCTTGTCTTTGTTGTTGACGGTCTCTGATTGAGTTGCTCACTCTGTGCAGAGTTTCGAGTGTTTCTGTCAATTCGAAACCATCGTTGTTTGGCCCGATGTGTGCTTCGACAGTTGGTCTAGGTGTAGTTGCGGGTCCGGGTGTGTTTGCCAGTACTAGGGCGCCAAGGTGAGTCATCAGGTGTCCCACAGTCTTCTCGACTTGCTTCGCCCTTTTTCTTCTCTCCTTTTCCTCTACTGAGACAGGTATCTGCAGCTCTCCTCCTTCTACTGCGAAGATTCCTTTCAGGAACCCCTTTGTTACTGGTCTTACTGGAGCCTGCACGAAAGGGTTCGTGGGCACATAATCTGGAGGTGGAGGTGGCAGGTCAGGGTACAGTTTGCTTTGTTCATGCTCATGCTTGTCTTTGTCTGGAGGTGGCAGGTCAGGGTACAGTTTGCTTTGTTCATGCTCATGCTTGTCTTTGTGTGGAGGTGGCAGGTCAGGGTACAGTTTGCTTTGTTCATGCTCATGCTTGTCTTTGTCTATTGGGGCGAACGGATTGTTGTCATATGGGGGAGGGGCTGTGGATGAGGGTGCTAGGGCCGGAAACATGCCTCTGCTGTGTTTGGCGGCCTCTAGTGGTGAACTTGCTGCTTCAGCTTCCAGCTTCATCTTGTCCCATGCATCTTTGCCAGCCTGCTCCATCCATTCCTTCTGTTTTTCAATGGGAATCGGCTTCCTGTCCATCCTTTTATTGTCATAGTCGAAACACCTTTTGATGTATGGCCACACCCCTTTTTCTTCAGCCGCTTGATTCGACGCCTTTCGTTTTCCCATGTTTACACATTTAGGATTTCTGTCCTCCCAGTCTTTCTTCTTCTCTTCATAGTGTTTCACCACTTCTTTGCTTATCTGTTGCAGCTCCTCTTCAGTGGGAGGACAGTTCAGCCGTTCTCCATCCCAAATATCTTTAGCCTTCCATCTTTTTATCATTCTTTTGTACGCTTGTTGTTCCACCGGCCAATGCTTGCTTCTTCCATTCATCCTGCTCTGATCCTGGACATCATTCTCCAAATTGCACAGATAAGTGCTCACTTTTGTTGCCATGACTTCTTCCTCTGCAATGTCTTCACTGATTTGAAATATGTGATGTTTGGAGGTAGTGTTCCCAGATGTCCACCAGATGGAGCCAAAGCTCCTGTCAAATGTTCTGTGTGCAGTTCGTGAAGTACCAACAGAGGGAGCCAAAGCTTCTCCCAAATTTTCTTCAGCTCTCGGACCTCGCAGTGGACACTATCCACCTCGCAGTGGACACAATCCAAGGCCGCACCTGTTCTTTCTTATCAGGAAAGCTCACACTCCTTAATTTTCTCAGCGTCTGTCTGGCTGAATGAATGCCTGCTCTGTTTCCGCTTTAAACTTTGCTGACGGTCCCTATGGAACACAATTTCCAATAAATCTGTAGTCCTTGTAACTATACCAGTGAAACAGACACTTATATTAACTCTCAGCTGTCTCTCAGTCTATTCTAATGTTTTATGTTTGTGTGTAAGTGCAACGCTTGTGTGTCTAATGCGTGTTTTCTGCTGAACTGACCGTCAATTTTGAAAGGCACACGAATATGTGTATCAACTCAGCACTGGAAAGCACACGAACCTGTGAAACAACTCGACTCTAGCTCTCAGCTGTCTCTCTCTCATATGTACGCTTCAAACATTCACTTTCATTCAAACAAAATTTAAACACACTGCCGGCTCTTAACACGCGACAGTTAATACACTTTCTCAAACTCAGCAAACAGACTGCCGTATCGCTGATCTCTTGACCACGACACAAATGACAAACTGCTTTTTCAGCAAACAAATACAGTCAAATTATAATCAATTCTTTCCCTATCCTACACACAAAAGAAACAGCGCTACTTTTTAATGCATCACAACGGCCGCTGCGTATTGTAAAATACAAGTTACAGCCGGGTTCGAACCCGGGCCTACCGCGCGGCACCCGGGGATTCTTTAGCTAAAACTCCCTAAACCGTTTCCCATTCATTTTCAATGGTAGTCCTAAACCAGTACGGATGTAATATATCTTTGGCCACCAGCACCAGCAGCGCTGTGGTGCCGTTTTGCGAGAGAAAGATTTTCTCCGGTGTTTGTCAGTCAGTCGGAGCCTGGAAAGAGCATCGACAGCCCGCATTTTCCGGATCTATTCCCTGGGTGGACACTACGTTGAACGGTAAGTCATTAAGATGAATAACAATGAATTAAAATGTCATGACAATTAGTCTGGGCTGTCTGACATTCACTTGAAAGCTTCAAAGATAAAGTTAGTTGTGTTTTTTTTGTGTTATATTGTGTCGAAGTCGGACTTCTGACTGTATGAGTTCGTTACCTTACAACGTAACGTAATCTGGAGCCGTTAACGGTTCATACCGGTTAATTCATGTCCGACTTTGATGCGTTTTTGTGACCAAAAGTATCACAAGTTAACACGAACGTGCATTCAAATAAAATGAGTTTGCGTTTACTACGTATGTCAGTGAATATAGAGGCTGAGCAGCGGCCGGTTGAGGTTGTGGTGAACGTAAGATATACTCTGTTACTTTACGGACACGGAACAAAAGAACAACAAGCTGTGACCGGACCCGGTGGTTCATGTGAATCACGTTAACGTTAAATAAACATGCACGTCTCCGTTGTATCACGTCACGTATCGTTATTAATGCATGTAGTTCATAGTTATGTACATTAACTGCTCCACGTGTGTTTGACAGCATTAGTTACTAACGTTAGTTACTTGGCAGATTCAGGATATCAGACAAAATATACTCAACTAATAAATGATGTGTTATTACAGATTAAACTACCAGCAGTATATAAAGTCATTAAAGTGATGAACACATGCTTTTTTGTACTTTTACTTAAGTCAGACTTTGAGTAAGTAAGATTTGAATGCAGGACTTTCACTTAAAGAGTATTTACACCATGTGGTGGTATTAATACATATTTTTTTACTGAAGTACAAGATGTGTAGACTTTCTCCATCACTGTTAAAATAATGTTTATGTACAAGAAGTGCAAGAAGATATTAATTTAATGAAGTTCTAATTCTCGTCTGTTTGCATCTCAGTGATGGATGAAGATGAAGAGCTGGAGAGAGGGATGCTGAGTATCTCCTTCAAAGCAACACGTGCAGAGCTGAGAGTAAACATTTGATGTCTTTCATTTCTACCACCTGAAGATTTAAAATCAGTTACAGTTCAGCCGGTTTGCTATTAATCGTGTATTCTATTTAGTGTATATGATATGTTTTTTGTTTGTTTACCAGCTGTTTCTGCATCATCAAACAGCCAGACAACAACAGGCTCCGGGAACAGAAAGAGGTTTTTCACCAAAAACGTTCTGCCATCAACAGACAAGCATGGGACCATGACTTCTTATCCCACGTGAAGCATTGAACCGTTCTGTCTCATGTTTAGGTGTTCTGCTTGTTGTCCTCGTGACTATGAATTGATACCAGTCATGATGAGGGTACGTATCACTCTTTGTTTTCTTATATGGATAAAAGGAAACAATATGTATGTATGAAACTGCTGTGTTACTAACACCTGAATGCATGTGTTTGAAGTGTGCCATGTTGCTTCACCTGCCTAGGTTACATCACAATGACTGGCCACTGAATATTAACCCATTGAAAGACAAACACACGTGTATGAATGAAGTATATTCTTTATATATTAATGTGAGAAACAGTCTGTCATTGGATACGGCTGAGAAAGGTGAAGTAACGATACTAACAGTTGTGTTTCTTTGTCAAAATATAAATTACTGACAAGGTGTTTTCCATTGTAGAACCATCTGCTACACTGGCTGCACCAACTCATCTGAAGGGTTCACAAGTAGATGGTAAATACATCCAACATTTAAACACATCTGTCATATTCACTGTGCTCATATCTGTAATAAACCGTTGATTATGTTTTGTGATCCTTCTCTCCTTGCAGCCGCCGCTGTAACTGTAAGGAGACCAGTGCCTGTTCCTCAGGAGCTCATGTGTCTGCTCCCAGAAGGAGCGGGTCGTCCTCAACAGAGGCGACTGTCACAGTCCCTGGTGTGTGTTATTTGACCTGTATTTGCATCTTAAAAATATACTTCATGTAGTGTTCATCAAAACTGTTGTTAATTCTATACAGTTGCTGCTGCACTGTATTCAGACAATAGGTAGGCAGCACTCCAGTGTCCAGCTTGCTGAGTTTCACAGACTACAGTGTAGCTGTCATGTTACATCCTTGCTTCATCCTACTGTCAATAATAATGATTACATGTTTAATATTCTCTGTAGTGTCAGAGGCCCCCCTGATTTCTCCTGAGACGTCTGCAGAGCCCGCTCAACTGTCACCAGCACAGAGAGATCAAAGTTAGTGTGAGAAGGTTTTTCATGTCAAAAGATTAAATCAAGACGCAACCAGAATCGTACTCATTTGCTCCGTTTATTCTTGTCTGACTAGGTGAGCCATCACCCAGGCCGTTAGCTGTCCCCACCCGTCCTCCTCCACAGCTCCCTGGCTACGAGCATGAAGTCAGCCAGTGGACCTGTTCACAGCAGCAGAGGATCTGGATGAAGACAGAGCTGGAATCCACGGGTCTCTGGCCAGGCTCCTTTCCTGTGTGCAACCTTATGAAGATGGTGTCATTGTGGCGTCTCCCTCCCCAGCCAGAATGAATCCACAGCATCTCTGATCTTCCTCCTCCAAAGTTCTTTCAGCTGGAACTGGATGCTACAAGGAAAAGGGTGGAGGGCAGAAGACAGCAGAAGAGGAAGAGGACTGAATCCCAGCCCACAGGTCGCAAGTGTCGATTCTGTCAGATGGATCTGAAGCAGGATCCAAACAGTCCTCACATTCACACGGGGTTCCCTGGACTAACAGGGAAGTACATTTACTGCCCTGGTAAAGTATTTTCCTTTTACAAAGACCAGGGCATGAGAAGCAGACAACCTGCTTTTTATGAGACAGAAAAAAAGAGATGGGAGGTTGAAAAGGGAAAGTAAGAGAAAAGGGGAGTGTTTTGTCATTATTATATTTGTTTAACATATTTGTGTTGTGTATTTGTGACCTTGCATTATTGGCTCTGTGTTCAATATTCACTGTCCCTGTTGTGTTTAATAAATATATTTCATTCACTAATGTTCACATGTCTCATTAATACGTGAATCATTATAGTCAACAGTAAAAACTACAATATAATAGGTTTATAGCCAAAAATAAGTCAAGTACTTGATAATCTATCTGCCACTACAATCTAGTGACAATCAGTAAAAGGTAAAGCTGGATAAACATTTCTTGATTTATGAATAGCTCTTTGTCATTGATGAGTGGCTTAGCCCCAGTGAGACTCGAATCTGCGTCCAGGAGCTGAAACCAGCGATATGAAATGCTGCAATTTCATTGGCTGTCAGCGTATGCCAACTATACACGGCTTGCCACCGCGCGGCACCCGGGGATTCTTTAGCTAAAACTCCCTAAACCGTTTCCCATTCATTTTCAATGGTAGTCCTAAACCAGTACGGATGTAATATATCTTTGGCCACCAGCACCAGCAGCGCTGTGGTGCCGTTTTGCGAGAGAAAGATTTTCTCCGGTGTTTGTCAGTCAGTCGGAGCCTGGAAAGAGCATCGACAGCCCGCATTTTCCGGATCTATTCCCTGGGTGGACACTACGTTGAACGGTAAGTCATTAAGATGAATAACAATGAATTAAAATGTCATGACAATTAGTCTGGGCTGTCTGACATTCACTTGAAAGCTTCAAAGATAAAGTTAGTTGTGTTTTTTTTGTGTTATATTGTGTCGAAGTCGGACTTCTGACTGTATGAGTTCGTTACCTTACAACGTAACGTAATCTGGAGCCGTTAACGGTTCATACCGGTTAATTCATGTCCGACTTTGATGCGTTTTTGTGACCAAAAGTATCACAAGTTAACACGAACGTGCATTCAAATAAAATGAGTTTGCGTTTACTACGTATGTCAGTGAATATAGAGGCTGAGCAGCGGCCGGTTGAGGTTGTGGTGAACGTAAGATATACTCTGTTACTTTACGGACACGGAACAAAAGAACAACAAGCTGTGACCGGACCCGGTGGTTCATGTGAATCACGTTAACGTTAAATAAACATGCACGTCTCCGTTGTATCACGTCACGTATCGTTATTAATGCATGTAGTTCATAGTTATGTACATTAACTGCTCCACGTGTGTTTGACAGCATTAGTTACTAACGTTAGTTACTTGGCAGATTCAGGATATCAGACAAAATATACTCAACTAATAAATGATGTGTTATTACAGATTAAACTACCAGCAGTATATAAAGTCATTAAAGTGATGAACACATGCTTTTTTGTACTTTTACTTAAGTCAGACTTTGAGTAAGTAAGATTTGAATGCAGGACTTTCACTTAAAGAGTATTTACACCATGTGGTGGTATTAATACATATTTTTTTACTGAAGTACAAGATGTGTAGACTTTCTCCATCACTGTTAAAATAATGTTTATGTACAAGAAGTGCAAGAAGATATTAATTTAATGAAGTTCTAATTCTCGTCTGTTTGCATCTCAGTGATGGATGAAGATGAAGAGCTGGAGAGAGGGATGCTGAGTATCTCCTTCAAAGCAACACGTGCAGAGCTGAGAGTAAACATTTGATGTCTTTCATTTCTACCACCTGAAGATTTAAAATCAGTTACAGTTCAGCCGGTTTGCTATTAATCGTGTATTCTATTTAGTGTATATGATATGTTTTTTGTTTGTTTACCAGCTGTTTCTGCATCATCAAACAGCCAGACAACAACAGGCTCCGGGAACAGAAAGAGGTTTTTCACCAAAAACGTTCTGCCATCAACAGACAAGCATGGGACCATGACTTCTTATCCCACGTGAAGCATTGAACCGTTCTGTCTCATGTTTAGGTGTTCTGCTTGTTGTCCTCGTGACTATGAATTGATACCAGTCATGATGAGGGTACGTATCACTCTTTGTTTTCTTATATGGATAAAAGGAAACAATATGTATGTATGAAACTGCTGTGTTACTAACACCTGAATGCATGTGTTTGAAGTGTGCCATGTTGCTTCACCTGCCTAGGTTACATCACAATGACTGGCCACTGAATATTAACCCATTGAAAGACAAACACACGTGTATGAATGAAGTATATTCTTTATATATTAATGTGAGAAACAGTCTGTCATTGGATACGGCTGAGAAAGGTGAAGTAACGATACTAACAGTTGTGTTTCTTTGTCAAAATATAAATTACTGACAAGGTGTTTTCCATTGTAGAACCATCTGCTACACTGGCTGCACCAACTCATCTGAAGGGTTCACAAGTAGATGGTAAATACATCCAACATTTAAACACATCTGTCATATTCACTGTGCTCATATCTGTAATAAACCGTTGATTATGTTTTGTGATCCTTCTCTCCTTGCAGCCGCCGCTGTAACTGTAAGGAGACCAGTGCCTGTTCCTCAGGAGCTCATGTGTCTGCTCCCAGAAGGAGCGGGTCGTCCTCAACAGAGGCGACTGTCACAGTCCCTGGTGTGTGTTATTTGACCTGTATTTGCATCTTAAAAATATACTTCATGTAGTGTTCATCAAAACTGTTGTTAATTCTATACAGTTGCTGCTGCACTGTATTCAGACAATAGGTAGGCAGCACTCCAGTGTCCAGCTTGCTGAGTTTCACAGACTACAGTGTAGCTGTCATGTTACATCCTTGCTTCATCCTACTGTCAATAATAATGATTACATGTTTAATATTCTCTGTAGTGTCAGAGGCCCCCCTGATTTCTCCTGAGACGTCTGCAGAGCCCGCTCAACTGTCACCAGCACAGAGAGATCAAAGTTAGTGTGAGAAGGTTTTTCATGTCAAAAGATTAAATCAAGACGCAACCAGAATCGTACTCATTTGCTCCGTTTATTCTTGTCTGACTAGGTGAGCCATCACCCAGGCCGTTAGCTGTCCCCACCCGTCCTCCTCCACAGCTCCCTGGCTACGAGCATGAAGTCAGCCAGTGGACCTGTTCACAGCAGCAGAGGATCTGGATGAAGACAGAGCTGGAATCCACGGGTCTCTGGCCAGGCTCCTTTCCTGTGTGCAACCTTATGAAGATGGTGTCATTGTGGCGTCTCCCTCCCCAGCCAGAATGAATCCACAGCATCTCTGATCTTCCTCCTCCAAAGTTCTTTCAGCTGGAACTGGATGCTACAAGGAAAAGGGTGGAGGGCAGAAGACAGCAGAAGAGGAAGAGGACTGAATCCCAGCCCACAGGTCGCAAGTGTCGATTCTGTCAGATGGATCTGAAGCAGGATCCAAACAGTCCTCACATTCACACGGGGTTCCCTGGACTAACAGGGAAGTACATTTACTGCCCTGGTAAAGTATTTTCCTTTTACAAAGACCAGGGCATGAGAAGCAGACAACCTGCTTTTTATGAGACAGAAAAAAAGAGATGGGAGGTTGAAAAGGGAAAGTAAGAGAAAAGGGGAGTGTTTTGTCATTATTATATTTGTTTAACATATTTGTGTTGTGTATTTGTGACCTTGCATTATTGGCTCTGTGTTCAATATTCACTGTCCCTGTTGTGTTTAATAAATATATTTCATTCACTAATGTTCACATGTCTCATTAATACGTGAATCATTATAGTCAACAGTAAAAACTACAATATAATAGGTTTATAGCCAAAAATAAGTCAAGTACTTGATAATCTATCTGCCACTACAATCTAGTGACAATCAGTAAAAGGTAAAGCTGGATAAACATTTCTTGATTTATGAATAGCTCTTTGTCATTGATGAGTGGCTTAGCCCCAGTGAGACTCGAATCTGCGTCCAGGAGCTGAAACCAGCGATATGAAATGCTGCAATTTCATTGGCTGTCAGCGTATGCCAACTATACACGGCTTGCCACCGCGTGGAAGACCGTTATACTAACCACTATACCAACAGCGCAGTACATCAACAACACAATTTAACACACTTTAAGTAGCCTAGGACTCTGCTGGCCCTTTCCGCTTCTGGCTGCTTTCTTTAATTTCATCCGTTATCAACGACACACCGATAAACTTAAAGTCTGTGCTCTCGTCCAGAAACTTCGTCAAGCTTACTCTAAGCAGAGATAATACTATTTTACACTGAACGCTACACACGATTTAATATCCGGGGACTCGATGGTCTCAATACGGGAATTCCACAGTCAATTTTCTCAATACAGTTTATCAATGACATCAATGACATATACATATATCCCTGTCATGTTATACAATTTCTTCGTAGCCCAAAACGTCTTATAAATTTCGTTAAAAATTACGCCATTTGTGACATGAATTTGAGTGCTTCGTGCGAAGCGCGTGACCGCGACAGAATAGGCGCGTGACACGGCTCACATTACTTCACATCTACGCTGTCACAGGAGCGCAATTTTTCGTCTTTATTTTACGTTTTCTGCTGGACTCATTCACGCATGTGTACAGACCCCCCAAATGGCTGTATAACAACTCTGTTGCAGTGTGATTACTCTTTACAAGTACTCTATGACTATGCAATACTCACAGTTCGGACGGTCTGATAAAATTTGGATTATGTCTATGAATACAATATGCAGAATTCAGTTAAATAGGCTTCTGCCTACCTTTAGATGATGTACCGGTACAAATCAGACTCCCCCGAACTGCAGGCACGGCCCCGATGGCAAATATCGGGCTCCCAGCCTCAGGGGAGAGATACACCGTTGTCTGAAATCACAGAGAGAGGCCTGTTATCATTCCAATCCGATATGCTCTGTATCAAGTTGCCCGCGCATCCTCCACCAATTTGTTGTGAAAATAAAGCTATCTTTCACACTTAGAGCGGATTTAAGAATGAAACAGAAGCTCTCAAGAGGCGTATAGTTATATCAAAAAGCAATAGTTTATTTATCAACAGAGTTATTCAGCCCAGCAATCAAACATGCATGGGTTAATAAAGCTTCGCTCGCATTTGAGGTCAGCCATAAGAACGCCTCAACACAGCAGCGTGATAATTCATATAGTCACTTCTTATGGAAGCCCATTGGTCAAATTCAAAGATGCAGGCGTGGCACGTTTGTACGTGTATGACACCTGGTTGGAGGCCTTGAACGTCCGTTCACATTGGCCCCTCCCAGAAGGCGTTTCTTCTGTCAGTGTGTAATGCGATGTTGAGGTGAGAGGACCTGGGAAAAGTGTGAAGAGGGGAGTCTGCTGGGGCGTTGTCCCTGTATCTCACTGTCTATTGTTCCTCCCTTATCTATTTAAAGATGGCGGCCTATTCCTTGTGGCGCAGTTAAATTAGTAGTCTCCCTCCTGCTTCTCCCTGGCCCTAGCATGTACTGTGTGTATTGTATGAGTGGTTAATAGAGCTGCATAAGCTAATGGTTATTAAAACTACAAATAAGCTAGTGTTTAATTAAACTGTATATAAGCTAGTGGCTGATTAAGCTGTATATAAGCTAGCTGCTAATTAAAGCTGCATATATGCTAGTTTTATCAACAGGAGCCAAGAGCGTTCAAGTATGTGCAGGTGTACATTCTTTGTAGATTGCTTTATAATGTGAACGGCGTATTTGTGCTGTTTATGAAATGGCTGCCACCTTGATAACTTTCCCGAACAGATGAGAAACGGATTGAATGCAACATACCAACAATTAACAGTGATGAGCTTGTTGCTAGCTCTACATGTCTGGTTACCAACAGCTATGCACCAATTCCACAATATTACATCACATTTTGGCATTCTGCACGAATAAAAGACTGGAAGTGCACTTATTATTAAGATTTTATTTGTACAGGGACAGTTCACATTAATCGACAGCACACATTAATAAAAATACGACTGTAAATGTGACAGTGTTAGCTAAAAAAGCTAATTTTCAACCGTTGTCCCTGGGCACGGTGTTAGAAGCCGCTAAAAACATTTAAACATTTAAAAACTGTTTAAAAAGACAACAACACAAAAACAAGCAAACAGAGCTGTGCAATACAATCCTGCAGACACAGGATCAAACATGACAGACTAGAAGGCAGGCAGGCAGACAGACAGACAGACAGGCAGACAGGCAGACAGACAGACAGACAGGCAGGCTACATACGGACATGGCAGGCATGAGACTGTTAGTGCTGACACACCTGGTTGTTAATGAGCCAGGCTTTGAGGTTGTGTGTGAAGAACCTGTATGTGGTGCTCTGTCTTATGTGTGATGGGAGAGTGTTCCAGGTGACGGAAGCTGTGACAGAGTATGATAGCTGGCTAAACTTGCTTCTCCTGCCTGGGACCACTAGGTCCCCGCGAGCTGTTGCTCTGGTTAGTCTGCTATTGGTCTTTTGTGTTATGAAAGTGCTCAACGGGGGGGGTGCAAGGCCATTAAGAATTTTAAAGGTTAAGCAGCTGTTATGGAATTTGACAAGACTATCCCAACACAGAAGATGGTATTTGGGCAAGATGTTGCAGATGTGGTAGTGTCTGGGCTTGATGTCAAGTACCTTGATAGCCTGCTTATAGACGGACTGTAGGGGCTTCAGGGTTGTGTTGTGAGTGTGTGACCAGGTGGTTAGACAGTAAGTGATATGAGGGAGGATCATTGCATGAAAGTACAGTTTAGCAGCTTCAGTTGTGAGGTTGTTGCGTATGTATCTGAAATTATGTAAACTAAACTTGACCTTTGCCATTACATGCTTCACTTGTTTTTTGTATGTGAGTGTGGAGTCAAGAATGATCCCCAGATATTTGTAGTGTCACTGGTGTTAACTACTTGTGCGTGTGACTGTGATTGTGTCCAAGCCTGGTTTGGAGTAAAACAAGTTATTTTAAGCACAGCTTTGAATAACAAACCCACCATGCACCTCAAATCCTATCTCTTTTATATTGTTTCCATATTTTCCTACTTCCCCCTAATCACACACCTCCCCTCACACACAAGCACACACAATTCATAGCACCTCTAGCTACACCTTCAAATTTGGCAGGTGACCTCTGACCTTTGGCTACGATTCAAACCTGTTACAGAAATGAATAGATGGAAATGTGTGTATCTTCAACTAATTAAATTAAAAGAGAAACAGCCTTTTCAGCCTTTACGGCACTCGTTCAGCGATGCAGGAAACGCACCGACCAATGCATTGTAAATCGCATCACGTGATGCAGCTCAGCGAATCAAATATGGGTATTCTCAGCTGTACACACACCGGGGGAGAGACGAGGAAAGAGAAGAGCAGGAGAATATTACGTCAGAGAAGTTATTTCACATGACGTTCTCCAAAGAGTGAAAAGTGGTCAGAGAGACCAGTCTTTAACCAAGAATGAACAGACTCTTATAGCTTAATTCTTCACACGGACAGTTTATAACCAGTGTGTCTCACATGTTTAGAGACCGTGACGATTATTAAAAGCGGTAAATGAAGCGCCACTATGAGACAAAGCACAACTCTTTTGAGCAAACGTACCCACTCACATCTAAATGAAGTCACAGAGAATAAACATAAGAGCCCAATATGATCAGAATCCTAACACATGAATTCACTTCACAACAAGGATGTTAACAGAATAGAGCTGAAACAAGTGGATTAATAACCACAGATAAAGATCATGCTCACTAATTTCTCTTTTTAGAAGATGAGAAAAATACAATGTGGCTTTTTTGACATCACTTGACATCACTTCACACCTGAATGAACTGAATTTAAAGCTGAGCACTGATCTGATCTGTAACTTCAAAACAGTCATAGTATAATAATAGTATTGTATGTCAAAAAAGTCTAAACATAGCTTGTCATAAAAAGTCATGAAATCATAGCATAATAAATAAAACTAGAAAATGCATTTCCTGCTGAAAATGCGTTGGAATGCTGAAAGCTGAAATGAATCTCAAAAACATTGCTGAAAATAGATATCCAATTTAAAACAAATTGCAAAAAGCTGAATAATTCAAAAAGTTGAAAGATTACAAATATGAAGTTATATCACCCCTCTCCTGAAAGAGCTGAACATTTTGATATTCGAACGGTTTCTGTAGCTTAAAAGAATTCCAGCAGTAGTGATATTTGTTGTAGTAGTAGTAGTAGAAGTATTATTCGCAGTATAAGTATGAGTAGCATTTGAATAAGTACTAGTTGTAGCAGTAGTGATATTTGTAGTAGCAGTAGTAGTAGAAGTTGTCGTCGAAGTATTTGTAATTAGAATAAGTAGTAGAAGTAGTAGTATCAGCAGTCGTACTAATAGCTGTAGTAGTATTAGTACTGGTTATTAGTACTGGTAGTAGCAGGAATAGCAGTATTAGCAGTTGTGGTATCAGTAATAATAGTAGTGGTAGTAATAGCAGTAGTGGTAGTAATAATATTTATGGTAGCAGTAATAGCAGTAGCAGTAGTTGTAATAGTAGCAACAGCAAAAGTTGTAGTAGTAGTGGTAATACTAGAAATATTAGCAGTAGTAGTAGTTGTCGCAGTATTAGTAAGAGCATTCATTATTTCAACAAAAAAAGCCTAATTTTGAGCGAAACGTTGAAAAACAGTTAATCCATGAGGCTTTTATTTTGAAAGGGTGGGACTGGGTGGGGGAGGGAGGGGGAGAGGAGACATAATCATCATGTTTGACACATAAACAGAGGTTATTAAATGACAGGCTTCATCACAAGCAGTTCAGTTAGAATTCACTCTCTGGGGCTTTTATTTTGAAATGGGGTGTGGGGGAGAAGGGGAGAGGAGACAGAATCATAATGTTAGATAAACACAAACCG
The DNA here is from genome assembly GCF_949748355.1 of Melanostigma gelatinosum. Classification (NCBI taxonomy): domain Eukaryota; kingdom Metazoa; phylum Chordata; class Actinopteri; order Perciformes; family Zoarcidae; genus Melanostigma; species Melanostigma gelatinosum. The sequence continues at coordinate 4,732,333 of NC_136635.1, read as the reverse complement.
GTTATTAAATGACAGGCTCATCACAAGCATTTCAGTTAGGATTCATTCTGTGGGGCTTTTATTTTAAAATGGCGTGTGTGGGGGGTGGGGGGGTGGAGGAGGGTGGAAAGACCTCTAAAGATCCATAAGACCTGAAAGACTGTATGAGAGAGAGAGAGAAGAAAGAATGAGTGAGAGAGAGAAGAAAGAAAGAGAGAGCGAGAAGAAAGAATGAGTGAGTGAGAGACAGAGAGAAGAAAGAATGAGTGAGAGAGAGAGAGAAGAAAGAATGAGTGAGAGAGAGCGAGAAGAAAGAATGAGTGAGAGAGAGCGAGAAGAAAGAATGAGTGAGAGAGAGCGAGAAGAAAGAATGAGTGAGAGAGAGCGAGAAGAAAGAATGAGTGAGAGAGAGACAAACCGGTTATTAAATGACAGGCTCATCACAAGCATTTCAGTTAGGATTCATTCTGTGGGGCTTTTATTTTAAAATGGCGTGTGTGGGGGGGGGGGGGGTGGAGGAGGGTGGAAAGACCTCTAAAGATCCCTAAGACCTGAAAGACTGTATGAGAGAGAGAGAGAAGAAAGAATGAGTGAGAGAGAGAGAGAAGAAAGAAAGAGAGAGCGAGAAGAAAGAATGAGTGAGTGAGAGACAGAGAGAAGAAAGAATGAGTGAGAGAGAGAAGAAAGAATGAGTGAGAGAGAGAGAGAAGAAAGAATGAGTGAGAGAGAGCGAGAAGAAAGAATGAGTGAGAGAGCGAGAAGAAAGAATGAGTGAGAGAGAGCGAGAAGAAAGAATGAGTGAGAGAGAGCGAGAAGAAAGAATGAGTGAGAGAGAGACAAACCGGTTATTAAATGACAGGCTCATCACAAGCATTTCAGTTAGGATTCATTCTGTGGGGCTTTTATTTAAAAATGGCGTGTGTGTGTGTGTGGGGGGGGGGGGTGGAGGAGGGTGGAAAGACCTCTAAAGATCCCTAAGACCTGAAAGACTGTATGAGAGAGAGAGACACACAGAGAGAGAGAGAAGAAAGAATGAGTGAAAGAGAGAGCGAGAAGAAAGAAAGAGAGAGAGAGAAGAAAGAATGAGAGAGAGCGAGAAGAAAGAATGAGAGAGAGCGAGAAGAAAGAATGAGAGAGAGAGAAGAATGAGAGAGAGAGAGAGAAGAAAGAATGAGTGAGAGAGCGAGAACAAAGAATGAGTGAGAGAGCGAGAAGAAAGAATGAGTGAGTGAGAGAGAGAGAGAGAGAGAAAAGAAAGAATGAGAGAGAGTGAGAAGAAAGAGAGAGAGAGAGAAGAACGAATTAGTGAGAGCGAGAAGAAAGAATGAGAGAGAGAGAGAGAGGGAAGATAGAATTAGTGAGAGCGAGAAGAAAGAATGAGTGAGAGAGAGAAGAAAGAGTGAGTAAGTGAGTGAGAGAATGAGTGAGTGAGAGAATGAGAGAGAGGGGAAAGAATGAGAGAGAGGGGAAAGAATGAGTTAGAGAAGAAAGAATGAGTGAGAGAGAGAGAAGAAAGAATGAGAGAGAGAGAAGAAAGAGTGAGAGAGAGACAAACCGGTTATTAAATGACAGGCTCATCCCAAGCATTTCAGTTAGGATTCATTCTGTGGGGCTTTTATTTTAAAATGGCATGTGTGTGGGGGGGGGGGGAGGAGGGGGGAAAGACCTCTAAAGATCCCTAAGACCTGAAAGACTGTATGAGAGAGAGAGAGAGAGAGAGAGAGAGAAGAAAGAATGAGAGAGAGAGAGCGAGAAGAAAGAATGAGAGAGAGAGAGCGAGAAGAAAGAATGAGAGAGCGAGAGAAGAAAGAATGAGTGAGAGAGAGCGAGAAGAAAGAGTGAGTGAGAGAGAGAGCGAGAAGAAAGAATGAGAGAGAGAAGAAAGAGAGAGCGAGAAGAAAGAGTGAGTGAGAGAGAGCGAGAAGAAAGAGTGAGTGAGAGAGAGCGAGAAGAAAGAATTAGTGAGAGCGAGAAGAAAGAATTAGTGAGAGCGAGAAGAAAGAATTAGTGAGAGAGAGAAGAACGAATTAGTGAGAGAGAGAGAAGAAAGAATTAGTGAGAGAGAGAGAAGAAAGAATTAGTGAGAGAGAGAGAGAAGAAAGAATTAGTGAGAGAGAAGAAAGAATTAGGGAGAGAGAAGAAAGAATTAGTGAGAGAGAAGAAAGAATTAGTGAGAGAGAAGAAAGAATTAGTGAGAGAGAGAGAAGAAAGTGAGTGAGTGAGTGAGAGAGACACCTCTAAAGATCCCTAAGACCTGAATGAGGTCTGGTGAAAGAGCTGAACATTTTAATAGTTGAACGGTTTCTGTAGCTTAAAAAATGGAGGAGAAGAGGGGCACGGAAGAAATAGAAGAAGTTGAATAAAGAAACAGGATAACAATAGTTGGAATGCTTAACAGCATTCCAACAATTAAAGCTGCGAGCAGCATTGATCGGGCCCTCGCAACTTCACGCACGTCGAGGGTACAAGCAGGACTCTGGCCATGCATTTCTGTGACCGTCATACACTGCATGCACGAGTTAAACGGTATTTCCTGGTACTGGCAGGACTCTGGGTGACGCGGCCATGAACTTCTGTGACCATCACACACTGCGTGCACGAGTTAGATATTTCCTGCGTCGACCAGCAGCATAGCAAAATCCTGCCGATTGTATTTGGACTTACATGAAAGTTAACAATGAAAGTATTTGGATTTCTTTTTAGAGTTTTATTTATTTGCTTTTGTTTCTCTTGTATTCATTATTGATCATTTGTGGTTATTTATCTGTTGATTGGTTTATCAGTATGTTTATTTGACCTCAGTATTTCTAAAAACATGGCTTCAGCTGATATTTTGTGAGAGGACTGTTTCATATAACCCTCCAGCAGATGGCAGGAAACAAGCATCCACATGTGACTGGAATGATTAATGCTGTGCTAGCAACGTGTAATTTGAGTGATATGTATGAAGAAGCACTAAATACTAATCATAGTCCATGTCAAGTGTTCTAATAATTATTCAGTCGAGAAAATGTAACCTCATATGTCTATATAGTAAAGAGGCCTGATCACTGTGGCTGCTGTGAGCCCTGGTGGAGTGTGTACTGTGGGGGGCAGCAGAGGCAAGGACAAATCCAAGACTGCTTGTCCTGCACCAGCTCACATGGGTCTCATCTGTCTCCTGCTGATGTTAGTGGACTGCTGCGCCAGTGTCATGTTCCGCTATTTCAACATCAGGAAACCTTTAGTCCAAAACGATTACCTGCTTTCTATCTGTCTCTCCTGTGATTCTTCTCTGAATACATCCACTTATTCTTTTGTTCACCTCTCAGCTGCTAACACCTTGACAACAGGTATTTCTGAGGTGCTGTCATCTTGTTGGATGAGGCGTTTAAGATAATAGCATTAGCCAGGGCCACTGGTGTTTATCGTGTCCTTGAAGTTCTGTTAAATTCAGAAATGTTCTGAAACTTTGTGTTCTTCCCTCGCGCTGTGACTGCTGTTCATTGGTGCACAAAAACCCTGATGAATCTGGCTTTCTCTGGCTGCCAGTAGTGCACTGTCAACTCCCATGATCCTAAATTGCCATAGTCATAACAATGCCTGTGACCAGCCACAGCACTTCACAGCCATAAAGCCCCCCTGGCACGCTCAATTTATCATACATTTCGCACTTTCACACTGTTCACAGAAAGACCTTCGCGTGGCATTAGTGTTAGTTTGTGAAGAGGCTCTCTGACACCCGGCCCGATGCACCTTCCACGGCTCGCGTTCGTGTCCAACCTGAAGGGAGAGGCGCAAGGAGAGGATCCCGGCGCACAAATGTAGGCAATTTGGTTTGCGGCTGACACCCTGCGCTCTGAATAAATGATCTAAATGCTTGCCAGAGATTGTTTTGCCACTGCCCCCCCTCAGCAATGACACAGGGGGGATGGGGGGTTGGGGGGGGGGCGCGCAACACCCCCTGTGGCCCTGTGTTGGCCAGCCAAGATGAATATGAGGAAATGAGGCAGACATCCAGTAAATAATAGTTGCCATTGTGCCCCTCGGCAAGCGCAGGACCGGGGGTGGGCTGGAGGGGAGTGGGGGGTCTCTGTATGATATGCCAGGGCCTGACATGGCACCCAGACCCAGAGCTGTCACCCCTGCGGAAACATCACCCTCGCCTCCACAATTTGTGCACTTAACACTTCAGTTGGCACATGACAGGTGCTTATTTCCCCACACTGGCTTTTCCCCCTCGCCGTGATGCCTCTGAGCCCAGGGCACACACGGCATCTGGTATGGATGTCTGTCCACGATGCTGCTCGCCGTAAAAGTGTGTGACTACACCAGTGATACTTTTCACGTCTGCTCCCACTGCATTTGCCGCCCACTGAGCTACAGTGGGCCTGAATGAATGCATGTGTGCATGCGTGCAAGGACTCGCATGTCCAAGGCCGGACTGGGATAATAATTCAAGCTGGGAAATTGGCCTGGGATGACCAATTTGACATTCATAAGAGAACATGTATACGGTAACTGTTTTGTTTAAATCGTTTTTCATCGGCATTAACATCTCTTTAGTAGCATAGTGGCTAGTCTCAATCAGAGTAAAAGTGATACTTTTGGGTTGTTTTCATGTAGTCTGGTTCGGTTTCACAGCGCAGAAACTAAAGTGGATCAAATAGAAGAAGAAAAAAATGTTGCTGAGGGGCGTGTACGAAGAAGCAAATTCATCATTTTCTTTGGAAGAGCTGCCACTTCTTTGCAGTGAATTGCAAAATCCTACCGGCTGGAACTTTTAAGTAAAAGTACCAATACCGCAATGTGAAAATAATGTTTGAAGTCCTGCATTCACAATTGTACCTCAGTAAAAGTATTCATTAAGCAGAGTTGCCTCTTTCAGAGTGTTTAATAACGTAGATGATATTATTTGTAGCTGATCTTTTAAGGGCACACTTTCAGGACTTCAGGGGGCCTCTCTAGTATTACTAAACTAAACAGATTACAACACATAGAGTTTGGTGACATAAACCATTTCCCAGCATGGCTTTGCACAGCTCCAACCTGAGTTAGTCTAAACAGCCAAAATAACTGGAAGCACTTGAGTGAGTATACAGGGCCTTAATGAATCTATCATAATGGAGCCTGTCCTCCAGAGACATACAACAGCATCAGTCGTTTTAGCAAGTGCCCATGAATGAAAAAAAATCATTTTTGCTCGAGCAGCCGTAAGTATTATGACGGGAGCATAGAATGAAGTCAGGTGATGTTGTTATAGGGAGAGGAAATCCACACAGGAAAGAGGTCAGGGCATGGCAATGTGAATAATTCTGCAGGTACTTGGTCTGACTGAAAGTTTGACCTCGTGAAAAATGAGGATCACCAAAGTCGTTCCTGTACATTTGTTGGGACCATGAACAAATAGGTAGATTGAAGGATCAAAAGGGTATGCACGGTGGTGTGGAGGCTGGCCCTGTCGCCTTACAGCAGGAGGTCCCAGGCTAGATGGGCCTTCTTTGTGGAGTTTGCATGTTCTCCCTGTGTCAGCATGGGTTCTCTCCACAGCCCAACAATATGGTTAATTAGGTTAATTGATAACTCTTAATTGCTCATTCGTGGATGAATGGTTTTCTGTCTATATAGCCTGGCCAGTGTCAGCTGGGATCGGCTCCAGCACCCCTGCGAGCCTCAACAGGGATCAACGATGAAAAGCAGTTTGTTTTTCTCCAGGACTTTCCTCTTGATTGGGACTCACACTTCTGGTTTCTTCTTAAGTGTTCTTACGCTTCTTCAGATTATTTGGAACGCATAAATACGCATGCCTGAATGTATGATTTCACAATGCCATTTCATAATAATGCCGTTATGGTACTTAGTGTGGGAGCACATTTAAGTTATTTATTGCAAAGAATCCAGTACCCATCCTCCCATTTTCATACTGAACCTTCCACTGAAGCTGCTGCTGATTGTTTTTTTCTGACTAGTTAAGTGAGGCATAATAATCATGGGACTTAATCATAGAGCTAAGAATGGAAGCAGCAGGGTATGTATTCATCTCCCCAGCAGCTATCAAATTAAACCCACGTGTTGAAAATGTTCTGGATTTCAAAGCTAATACACCGTGTTAAACTAAAATGCATCTTCTGCTTTTGATCGGAGTTCACAGGTTTCCTATCAGGCCTGCATCGCACCTTCATCTTCATTGATTACTTACCTCTACGACAGAAGCTACATCATCCATCAGTGTCATGACAGGCCAACTTCAAATAGCTGGGGTTTTAATTAAATGAGGTTGGGTGTCAAACTATTTCTACAAAATTGTTTTATTCTAACCGCATGTGTAAATAGTGAAGCTGGTGTTGCTAAAGTATCTGAGAATACACCTTGTAAGCTGTTTGGCCTTGAAAGTGCCCACTCTCCCCAGTGTTATGAATAATTGAATGTCTTGTTGAGGCTGTCTCTTACCTTGGCGCCCCAAATGACTTTCCACGGATATTGTAATCACACTTGTCATGCTTAAGTCCTTTGCTTCTTGTAGTCAAAGTCACGGTTTCATCCTCCACTCTCAAATCCCATGGCTGTGGTTGACAATTCAAAAACAGAAGTGGGACTACTCTTTTTGTCCTTGTCAATCACAAGGAGCCTGACTCTTTTCCTGCAGGCCACAGTCAAGACTTCTGGGAGTGATTGTCAGGCGGCATTACTGTCCCACTAACGCTGCTAAAAGCCAGCTTTTTTACATTACAAAAAAAAAATGTTGATGCATTATTTAACACTGAGATCAGGCGCAATTTCTGGAAGGATCTTGAGTTCTAAAAAGGACGGTCGCAGCAGAGACTCCTGGGTGATGGTGAGGCGGCTGTGAGGCACGATGACAGGCTTCACTTTCTCTCTTTCCCCCTTACAAACACAAACATACACATACATGTGACATGGTACTTTCTGATACGGAATATTATAACTTTATTCTGGCATTTCAAAGAAATGACTATTGCTGCCCTAAAGCTGCAGTTATTCTGTATTTGCAGTTATTCTGTATTTATCAAGCAATTCTAACTAAAACAATGTATATTGTATTAGTCCGTCTCTCAATACTTTGTGACTTCTCTATCCTTTCTGTGGCTCTCAGCCCCAAGCCCATTGGTTTTGTGCTGAAGACATAAATCTTTAAAAAAGAGTCAAGAAAAAAGTATTAATTTTCTATAACCAGTGGGCTGTAGTGTTTAGCAAACGTTACTCAAACAGGAGGAAATACCGCATTTGTTGGGGACTATTTTTACCACGGATTAATACACATTTGTTGCTTGAGCAGGATGGTGAATGTCAGGGACGCTGGAAGGCAATCTAATTTGGAGGTGCTTAGACAACGCATCCGCATACAATGAATGATTCATATCTTACAAAAATATTACTCCTTATTTTTCATGTGTTCTCCAATGAAAGTCCAGCAACACATCAATCTCGTCAATTCCCACTCTTCACACGCATACAGTATTTTCAAAATATACTTTTGTCTTCACATGACACTACTTAGTTAGGATGAGGCAACAAAAATACTTGGTTAGGTTTATGAAAAGATCGTGGTTTGAGTTAAAATAACCAGGAAGAGGCATTACTTGAGTACGGAAGTTACAAACAAATCAATATTGACTTCTTGTTTCACGTGGTGCACAAACAGCGATTTCCTGGGTGAAAGACTGTTTTTTGTTTTAAATCATTGAATGAATATTACTTTAGATCAGCATCTACAGTTCATCGATCTATTTCTAGACCTTATGTGGACAGTAGCACTAGAATAAATATCACTTCCAACAGCAAATGTGAGAGACATTTTGATAATAATCACATAAATATAACTACAATAAAAGTTATTTCCTGCAACAAACACTGGTATTCATGTTATAGCCTTCACATAAATACTGGGGAGAGTATATATAAGTTAAAACTTCCTGCATCTATGTGGCATTAGGTTTTTCAATTTCCACATTAAAAAATTTTAAAAAGAAAAAACACACCTAATAATGCAGTTTTTACATTCAGCAGCTTATGAAATATCAGATCCGTGTGAACCAATAACTCTAACAGTCCTCAAATAAATACATCAAACACACATACATGTCTCATTTCCATGACTTCTTCAACATGGTTTTCTATTGCTAAAGGTTTTACTGCAAATATTTATTTCCATCATCATTATCTCAATGAACTAACTGCATATGTTTACGGTAGTAGATGGTGGAGATGCACATTCCATTTGATTGAATGCCAGATTGTCAATGTGGCTTCATGTCTTTGCTTTCCAGCCAGCTGCACCTGAGCCTGCTCACCTGTCGTGCCCTCTTAGATTTCTTTGGCCGTTTTGAACTGCCTTTCTGTTGCCAACCTGTAGTCCAGTTCCTGACCATTGCCTGCATTGGATTTACCTTCATCCTACCTGCTTGCCTGGTGTGTACTTGTATGCATTTGAGTTCACGTCATTGTTTTTGTCAGTCCTAAAAAGTGCACAGACTTGAGGAAGTTGTGGCAGGGCCGTGGAATGAAGACCTGTGGGTGTACATCTGTCGGACAGTGGATTTTGTAGCCACCCTTCACCAGTTCCAGTTTCAGTTGGTCTGAGTGATGCACATAGTATCAGAGTCACATCTGCTCACATGGCTCCACAACACAACTGGTTATTATAGCTATTACACATAGGTCTACTGTTTCAGAATAGAATTGCCTAAAATAAGCTGTTCAGATTGTCTTCCTTAGCTTTTAGCTGAATGAAATAACATAACTGATCAGAGTTGAGCACAAGGCATGGGCTAAAGTTGCTGATGGTCAGTGCTGAGTGAGCGGACGTATGCACACTATATTGTACAACAACATAGAGGCTCCATGGTTTGAACCAAGACTCCTTTTATGGATTCAAGAATTAAAATATTCAAGGATAAGGTCACTATTTGTCTTTCAACATTGACAAATGCAGCGCATACCAGATGCAGTCCTTCCATTCTTACCTTTCGCAATTAAAGCACTAGACATGTACAGTGTACTATGTAAGAGGGAACTCAAATTTACTGAGGGCATTGCGCTAAAAGGAAACTCAATGAAATATCTTAGAGCAGCTTAGGTCATGTAAAAGAGCCTACAACTGTTGCAAATTCACATTGGAGCTGTCGTGAAAAGGTGTGAAGCACAATTGCCTTATAGTTAATTAAGTGGTGTATTCGCCCCGCCTACGTCCTCCACCTATACGCCTTTGTCCTTAATTAACTCTATACATCATCATTTTTAGTTTTTACAACTATTTCTAGATTCAATCGAACCCGAAATCTTAATTCAGCTTAACCTTAAACTTTAATGTAACTACAGTAACCTCGCACTAACCTTCAAGTCCTAACCTAAATGAACCACCTGTGAAAAGACGACTGGTACAGGTGATCTCACACCTCTCAAAGATGTCCTCAAAAAATAAGTCTAAAAAATTAAAAGATACCACACACACACGCATAAATTGAGTGAAAGACTGTTCCAGCATTAATAAACCAAAGCAAATGCAGGTTTGGAGGACCGGTCTTCTGGCTCCTCTGTGGTGTACAACACAAGGTGTTTGTGAGAGGCCTGGTCCTGACAGGTAGGAAGGAGAGGACAGCTGTGAGCGATAGCCAGGTGGTCCCAGTCCCAAACCCTCCAACCACATCAGCCCACCGCTGGCCTGATTGGCATTAATTGGAAGGGGGTGGGGGGTCAAGGGGGAACAGAGGGTGGGGCGGGCGGGGGAAGGGCTTGGGATGTGGGGGGGGGATTATGAGAAGAAAAGGCAAATGCAAGAGAGACAGTCGGAGGAGCTGGAATAGCTGGAATAGCTGTGGGCTGTAGGTACCAATGGGGCTCGTGTCATTATTCTCCGTATTTACAAAAAAATAAGTAATTTGTTGCTCAGTTGAAAAACTAAAAAGCTTTGTGCCAGGTTAAACCTTGTGCCAGGTTAAACCTGTTGTTTCCGAAGAGATAATATTTAATTTGTATGTACGCTGGAAATTTAGGACATTTCAGACTTAGCTTGTTAGGCTGTGCAGCCGGTACCGGGTCCCTCAGGCTGCACAGGTATTTAGCCAATATTTATAAATAAAGAAAAATGAAACATCAAAATCAAGACATACGTACATTTGTGGTAGACAACGTTTCAAATGAATAAACTGAATGTAAATAGGAATTTGATCTAGCTCTCGTGACCAACTACTGATTGGTATGGGCACCATGATAAAGGTTGAATTTCCCATGCATCCCTCCCACAATAGAAATGAGCTTATTTACTTGCATTATATACATCTTTTGCACCAGATGGATGGTTATGACTTTTATCTTATTTCTAACACAGACCAATATGAGCTGAAAGCATAGGTCTAATCCCGGAGAGCAGGCGCTGCTTCAGTGTGACCTGCACAGACAGCGGGTCACGTTGCCATCAGCCTCCTGCTGACCATAAACTGCTGCGTTGAACAGAAATCAATAGTGAGACACAAAATCACAAGTTTATGAAGCAGATGTACTTGCCTCTTAAATTCAACATGGCTTTTAAGGCAGCCCCTCACCGGCCTGGTCTCAAGATAAACATAACCCCCATGACTCCCTGTAATTGTTTGTTGAACAGTTCAGACAAACCGCTGAATGAACGGAGGCTCTTAATAGTCTCTCCTTGTCACTCCTGTGACAGTTACTTTTCAGGGACTAAAAACATGGTTTTTTTCTCTCCTTTTCTTAAGAAAACCCTTTTATCCTCAGGTTTTTACCCATCTCTTTTTTGCCTGAACCTGGGTGACTCATCTTTTCTTCCCTCAGTGCTAAATTGATGGCAGTGCAGGAGTTAATTCTTCAGGCATGTGTTTGGCTTCCTGGTGGAGAGTGTATGTGGGGTCAGGGTTCACAATGACATCTTTTTTTCTGGGCACTGGAAATGAAGAAGAGGCCATGGGAGAGTGCTGAACATGGGGGTGAATAGGAGTTCCACCAAGGCACTTAAACCTGTCTCTATACAGCAGCCAACAAAAGAGAAAAATCATCGTGCACACCAGAGACAATAGCATATCCAATGAGAGACACTGCTTCATAGAAACTTTGTAAGACATGACACTTTTTAAAACGTTGGACACACAAAGAGCCTCCATTGGTCTGCATGAAAGAACTGTGACATACACTAAATTGGCTTTCGACAGTGAACTTTGAAACTTTTAAAACTTTTATTTATAATTTCATACAGCCACAGCTCAAAGAATTCAATTACTGCCATTTCTTTTTCTTAGGTAGGTTTTACTCTGAAAGGTCTATCAATGGACAAGTTCAAATGGAAGATGGCTTGAATCAAAGTGTCAAACTACAAACTGAATACCAAGGAATCAAAATGTTATCTTTTCTACTAGTCAAAGTTATTGAACTGAACATACAGTATATTGTTTAATACATTTAAAAAATTTAAGATAATATACCGGACATGAAAGATAAGACCTTTTTTATTTTGTTTAATTAAACCAACAATAAACTGATCCTACAAACAAGTATTGCTTGATCTTCTTCTGAGCCATAGAGCTCCATTAAACTTACAATTAAAAACAGGTGACATGTACCTGCATCAGCATCCTGCTGCCACAAATACTCACTAGTGAACAGTGTTCGAGAGGTATTAATGGACTACAATTAAATAAAGTGCCTGGAAATAGACAAAACAGCAAGCATGTGTAGAAAACATTTTAACCAAACATATGTTGCATTTAAATGGTAAATGGACTGTATGTATAGCCTATCCTCCGACCACTCAAAGTGCTTTAACACTACATGTCATCCATTCACACACTGAAGGCAGGGGCTACCAGGAATCTAACTAACATTCAAACAACATTCGTAGGCACAGACGGGAGCAACTTGGGGTTAAGTGTCTTGCCCAAGGACACATCGCCAGGGATGGAACGGGGATCAAACCACCGATGCTCTGAAGGATGACCCTGCTCTACCACAGAGCCACAGTCGCTACATTAAAAAAAGGAAAAACTACAGAAATGAAGTTGTAAAAAGAACACTTTCAGCAGTTTGACAACGTATATGCTGTAATAAGAAATGGAAAAATTAAATGGGGAAAAAAACTATTGCAGATAGTCTTATCTAAGTAAGTTTCATTGGTGGTAGCATTTTCTAAAGTCGCAGTTTGATTTGATGTCCGATGGCACAAATACTGTGTTGTTATTTATTATACTGTAAAGACGGTGTACAGTATATACTGATATAGTGCTGCAGGAAGGAGTCACTAAGTCAATGGGTTTGAGGTTGGATGCCTGAAATAAGGTCTGTGGTTAACACTGTCATGTCTTGTCCTGTCTCTTAAGTTATGTTTTCTTATTTCATCATTTGTCTGTGGTTCCTGTTTTATTTTGTGTTACTTACCTCTCCTCTCGTTTCAAGTGAGTTCCCTTTGTGTGTTCCTGCCACTGATTATCTGCCCCGCCCCTGATTGGATACACCTGTGTCTAATCACCGACACTTCCCCAGTGTATTTAAACTAGGGCTGTGCAAAAATACCGATAAAGCGTACTATCGCGATAATTTTTTCAACGATAGTGTATTGATATGTTAAATTGCCTTGAATCCGTGTGTCAAACAATCTCCACTTCAGCTCCTGTTACAGAAGGCACTTCTGCTTCTCCCTATTGCCTTCTAAGCTAAGGTCAGCGACCTCAAGCAAGCGACCGTATACTGTAGAGCAGCGCTATATAATCATTCCTGTCGACACATGATGGGTGTAGCCGTGTAGTGCTCAGGGTTTACGAAGAGGTGAAGAAACGTGTCAAAACATGGCTGCCCCTGCAGAGAGAGTAGCCCTGACGTTCAACGTTAGATGACTAGACCACCGAGTCGAATGTTACGATTACGTCACACCACATCACGACACCACAGCGCGAGGGCCAAACAGGCAGTGACATCGCAGAGTTACTAAAGACTGAACCTGGAGGAATGGGACAAAAATGGGAAGGACCAACGCACTTTATTTCAGAGGATGTTTATACTACATGTAAGTTAAGAGTGGTCAATGACACAATGAGAAAACATATGTACCGGTACTTTTTTTTTCATATAATGGTTTATGGCAAGAGCATTTCAGTACAGTGTGTTCTCTGCTGCGTGACTATTTGCAATACAAATACCTTTTGAAGTAGTTTTTATGCGATTTGTCTGCTGAGTTGTCAATATGTCATGTAGGCCAACCTATTAGACCAGCGGTCCCCAACCACTGGGCCGTGGACCGGTACCGGTCCGTGGGTCATTTGGTACCGGGCCGCACAGAAAGAATACATATTGTATTATTTCCCTTTTGTTGATTATCAGTCTGAAAGAAGTTTTATTTTGAAAACTGACCGGATTCTCTCCCAATTACATGCGCCTGTGTCTCTTGACACATGTCAGGACGCTTGTCTCGGTCACGTGATACGTTACCTCAAAAATGAAGCCCGCAAACTAGCGAAAATAAGTACAAAACTTTTGGAGAGCTTCTTTGCGAAGGGGGAAAGGCCACTAAGGAGACAGAAGAAGAGCCTACAGCTTCCAAGAACATGAAAGCTTAATTTAACAGACAATATCAGGAGTAATTCTGACACGCCTGAGCCCGCTCTGCATAATATGTGGCGACAGAGGAAGATGAGCTGCTGGAGATCGTAAATGACGGTGGTCTTATAAGTATGTTTGAGACAACAACTCTGCTGGTGTTTTGGATTAAAATCAAGGCTGAATATCCTGAGATCGCCACTAAAGCACTGAAAACTCTGCTTCCATTTCCAACATCCTATCTTTGTGAAGCGGGATGTTCTGCAGTGACGGCAATCAAAACAAAACGAAGTAGACTTGATATGAAGACTTTGTGTGTCATTGTCTCCCATTACACCCAGATGGGACCATCTCGTTGCAGAGAAACAAGCTCAGGGCTCCCACTGAGTCAGCGTTATTGTGAGTTGTATTTTTTATGCATTTTATATTTGTTTTCATGCCGATCGTATCATCTTATTTCGTCGTGTTTATCCGCCACACCTTGAAGGCCGGTCCGTAAAAATATTGTCTTACATGATACCGGTCCGTGGTGCAAAAAAGGTTGGGGACCTCTGTATTAGACTATCTAGGTCAGGGGTGTCAAACTCATTTTCACTCTGGGGCCACATCAGCATCACGGTCGCCCTCAAAGGGCCGGTTGTAAATGTAAGACGGTGTAAATGTAACTACGGTACTCCTAACATAGTTAGTTTAGTTTCCCGGGATATCTGTGACTTCCACAACACGTACTTCCAGTTGTGTGATTTCTCCTCCGCCATTGTTTCCTGTTGCTGGTGCAAAATGCATTCTGGGATATTTGGCTGTCCCAAGTACAGACAAGTCACCTCCGATGCATCCCGGGTAAAATGGGCAGAGCGAGCCACATCCGGGCATTAGGGCCGTGCTTGGCTCGATGTGAACTTTGAATTGGAACAGTACTTGGGCTGAGACTGATGACGTTTCAGTACAGAGAAGTACGCATGTTGAGAAACTTGTTGGAAATCCTCTTTATGGGCTGTTGCATCTCCTGTCCACCTGTTGTGATAGTTTTAATGTCGGCACACAGACAACATGCCATCTCATCACTTCGACTTTCTATCTCATAATTTCGACCATGGGGATATTTTTATTTTCACATCTAACTTTAAATTTTTGTAAAAAAAAAAAAAAAAATTTTTTTTTTTTTTTTTTGCTGGCGGATTCGTGGGCCACATAAAATGACGTGGTGGGCCGGGCCCGGCCCGCGGGCCGTATGTTTGACACCCCTGATCTAGGTGGTACACAGCAAGTTGTATTTTCAGCTCTATTTTTATATTTTCACAAAATAATGAGTATTGCAATATCTATTGTATTGCAATATATCGCAATACGTATCGTATCGCAATACGTATCGTATCGTGAGGTGCTTGCCAATACACAGCCCTAATTTAAACCCTGTGTTCCTCTGTGCTACGCGCCTTCATGTTCCTGGTTTCTCTGATCTCTGCCTGTTTTTCCTTTGCCTCCTCATGTACCGGACCTCTACTGATAAGTGAAGACTGTCTACACCTTATCCTGTGTTCTGGTCGTGCTATTGAGCATGAACAGAACACAGAATCTTTTATTCCTTGTGGTAACGAGACGTAACATATAAAATATGTCAGTAAAAACAGAATTTTTAAGTGCCTTAAAGAAAGCGGTTGCAAACGAGTGGCTGACCGAGAATACAAATTGTCATCATGCTGAAAAGTCCCCCCTCACAAACTGTTGATACTTATGAGATCGTGGTGTAGTTTGTTTAAAGCCTAACATTAAAGCTTTTTACTTCAAAGATCATAAAGGTGGTATTCATTTGTAAAGATTATCTTGCTGAATAAAATGTGCAAATATTCTAAACTTGTGTTGCCACAGAGTTTATTTTCAGCAATAATACAAAATCCAATGGAAACATTCCATTGGATTTTTTTCGTGGAAACCAGTGTGATGCTTACTTTCGAGGTTGACTAGTAGAGAACCTCATCCCTGCATCACTCTATTGGGACACACCTTTGTTAAAAGTATGAAAGTGTCATTACGAGTTTTAACAGAGTGAAAGTTACCCCTTGTTCATCAGTCTTTACAATCCCATGGAAACTTCTTTACTGCAATAATTGTATTCTTCCGTATGAATTTTCTTCATGCCATGTATGTTTCAACACAAATTCAAATTAGTTGGTTGTGTATTACTTATTTGCAGTTTTACGTGTTCTCAAAGGTCCTTTTTTCTGTCTACCTCACAAGTGCACTTAATATGTATTAAAGCTTGACTGAAAGTGCTGATAAGTTGCGTTCATATTTAAGCCTGTTTTAGTATTGATTGCTAAAAACTACAGCAGCCAGCTGTTTATGGAAATTAGTCAGCTTCGTTTTTGAGAAAAGTCCAGCATCTCGTGGCATGACTTCAGACAGCTTAAGCCATTTTAGGACTCCAAATTGCACTGCAGTCGGACTATGATCCACGGTAATTTGTCTCCGCTTCTATTGTTTGGTTCCTTTAACTTTAGTTCACCATAAGTGCGGGTTGAGCAGAGGCAGGAAATCGCGGGGGTATTCAACAAGGCTTGTGTAAGTGATTGTGACAGATCCTGCCAGCAAACAGCAGGTCCACAGCCCCTTTCACTGAGCCCAGCAGAGGGCCTGCATTGATGTGGATAAGGGAATTATCTCTACTCTGGTGACTTGGACTGGAGGACAGTGGAAATTCAATTAAACCAATCTATGTTTTCAATACCCAGAGCCCGTGTCCTGACTGTAAGGCTGGATTTTGACGTCTACAGCAGCCTGTCATGGGTTGAAGGTGCTGCCTCGAGAAGAAAGGGAGTTAATCTGCTAGCGAGGAAAAAACTTTTGGTTTGTGAGGAGCTAATGTGGTATTTTGAGTCGGATGTAAAGCTGGACTTCAGGGCCAGCGCCGTGACTCACCATGTGGGCAGATAGCGCGGTTAGCTGCTATATGTTTTACACAGGCAAACCATTTGTTGCCTGATGTGGGAGATTTGTAAATCATTAACAATTCAGTGCAGCGCAGAGACCGAGATAACCACGAGACAATCAGGTGGAGCTGGCCGCTTTGTGCACCGATGGAGAACAGTGCAGATGGTCATGACCGTCTGAGACCCCTGTGGTTTCACATTCAGAGGGTAGTCAGTCAGAAGCACACATGATCAAAATGGCAACAAGAATATCTATGTGAGTTTGACATTTATTAGATTATAGTGATGAAGAATGAGATTGGACACATGTTGAGGTAGTGAGAGAAAAACTGGAACCAATGATGTACAGACAGCTATAACTGGATTACTTTGATACAGGAGAAAAACTTCAAACATGACAATTCTCAGCCAAGTTCTGGAGTTGTATGGAGCATCTTTTGTTTAAGATTTCTAAGATGTTTATTCACAACAGATCCCAGGGACTGTGTTTGTCTGTTCATATTTCTCTGAGTTATGACCAGCGATGCGCTATTTGTTTCAGTACTGGAGCTGACCCCACGGCGCACACGGTTATGTTGTGGCTCGTTTCAAAGGTTATGTAACCACTGTTACCATACATTAGTAACTGAGCTCACGATCAAATGTTAGGCGGACTGAAAAGTTCCACCAAGTTTATTACGCGTCAGTCAGCCAAACATCCAGTGGCTACACTGTGGATATTGTAAGTTGTATTAGCTGGGAATTCAGCCATTTTGGCGAAAGAGCACATGTAGTTTGTGTTTTGAATTATTTAATTTACTTGTGCCGACCAAATGGAGCCATAAACATCCATTCTGAGGAAAAGTTGCAGGCAGGTAGCTAGCTGCAGACTGAGAAAAAAAGAGCTGAATTCTCTGTGCTGCTCAAAGGCTACTGGCAGCTACACACAACTTTTAAGGTAGAATCAGTGTGCGAAATCAAACACTTGTGACCACTTGTGAAAGCCTAAAAAATGTTTAAACATCTGTTACTTTTCACAATTCATTATTTAAATAGCAGAACATTTGTTCACATTGTGAATATAGAAAAATATAACTTCTTTGATTGGCTTGGTTTGCATTCATTAATATAGTGTACTGCGTACTGAGTCTGTGTAGGACCCGATTGCCACCGGGTATTTCACACACTGGTTAGAATTGACGCCATTATTACTCTACACACCTTAAATGTCAACATAAGAACTTTGACCAATCCATTTGTTCTTATTGGCTCTTTTGCATGATGTACGCACCAGTGATGATTGGATCTTCAAGTGCTTAAGAAAATGTATATAAATTTCAACCGTATTACGCAGGCTGCGAATATTTCCTCACTTTGAGAAAAAAAGTTGCGGCACATCCTTTTGTTGCATTCCAGCAGCACAACAGCTTTGGTTATGTATCAGAGAAGGACAGATTTTGACACAAACTGCTGAAATAAAAGTACCTAAAATGAGCTATTCATCATAGCCACTGCTGCAGCTGCTGTTCATGTGGGTGGTTGGCCCGAGTAAGTGGGCGTTACTACATTTACTAACTGCCCATTGTTTTCAGAAAAACTGGCTTGAACCTGTTCATGTCACCTCACGTAGCCATATCTTTGCCCCATGTCTCTCCCTCCGTGCCCCCCCCCCCAACTCTACTACCCTTCCCTCACAGTTTTAAAAACTCTGCTTTAATGGGAAAACTGTAGCCAGCAGAAATACTGTTTGTATAACAAAAGGCTCAGTTTTTAATCAAACATGAAAATCTCATGATAATGACCAACATGGCTTATTATGAAATATCTGATGCAGCCCCATTTGGTTCCATTGTACTCACAACACAGCACCTGTTTACAGTACTAAGGCCATTTTAATTTAGAAATGACACTATCGACTGCATATGAGCTTATTGTAATATACAGTTCATGAGTTGTTATGAGATACATTAAGAATGGCCTCTATGGAGGTCCATACATTCACATTGCATACAATATAAACATTAAAATGTGAAATAGTCACTATTGCACTGATTAACTGTGAATAAAATTAATTTAATATACGGATTAAACCCTAAAGCTGGAGTGCGTTATACCCCTTTCACTCCCATTGCATAAGACAAATGAGTTTTCCTATGATTATAAAGTCATCCAAAAATCACATCAGTATGCTCACCTCAGTCCAATATGAATACTGGGCCGAGGAAGTATCACATGTCTGGGTGATGAATGTCACCCAAGAGGTGTCTGGCAGAGGAATATTTGATGATATTTAATTGACGTATAGAGTGCATGTCTCCACAACTTCAGGGCGATAACCCAATAATGATCGACTGGCACTCCCCTCTGCTGCTATGTGTTGTGTTACACTCTGTCTAGTACTAACTGCATATTAATTCTTATGTTTCATCTTTCAGATCAAGTCATTTTACAGGACCTGTGCTGCCTACATACCCACTGCCAGTAAATGGATAATAGGCAGGTTATGGTAAAGTGAAAGAATATCTGGGTTAATAACTGAATGAAGACTGAGGTTTTACATTTGTCTGAGGCAGGACTGTTTTGGAGGCAGAAATCATTTGTCTGGTTGAGTAAATATTTAAAGGTGCAAGATCTGAGATTGTGAGCATTTAGATTGCCTCTTAATGGCTCTCGACATGTTGACGGCGAGCCGGCAGCTCATAGGTAACAGCACCAACAGTGCAAACTACGGCTCACAGTGTTTACCTGGAGGGGAACCGGAGGCTGGGTGCTACGTTTCTGGGACTATGCTGACGGTCAAGCGACGTTATCAGCTGTGCTAGCTCACCCCTACGGAACATGTGTGCTGGGGAAAAAATGTTCGGAGAGACAGATTTCAGCTGCTTTCCACCTGCAGAAATATATGTTTGACCAATGAAATCCTTTGTGTCAGCTGATGTCATACCTCCAGGTCATAGCTAGCTTGCTGCAAAAATTTGGGAACGTCCAATCAGTTTGGTTTCTCAACATCCAATATTGTACGACAAACATCACGTCAACTCAACAACCAAATAAAGGACAATATATGGCTTGAGATCACCCAGCAGGTAGGATACGAGGAAGCTGGTAGTGTAGCCAAGCTGATATGCACTTGCTAACATTTTAGTCACGGAAAGGGGCTAGCCACAACAGCTAGTGTTAGCTTACAATTAAAAAGTTATATACGTTTTTGTACTGTGTAGTTAATGATAGCCCTTCGGCATGCTTTGTCTGGATTCATTTATCTATTTTGATGAAAATGAAACATGGCTTTTGGATAATTCACACCAGACCAGGTGTGCTTAGTTGTCAGGCAGAACATTAGCATGCGGGTTTTTCATATTCATGCACAGCACATTGCAGTTTCACATTGCACTGGTGATTAACAGCTTTTAGCCACACTAGCGCCATGTCTCAAGAAATGAAAATATCAATTGGTCCACTACTTTGATCTAGAGTGAAATGTCTCAAAAACTATTGGATGGATTGACATAGGTCTCAAAAGAAAAAAAAAATCATATGACCCAAACTGTCCATAGTAAACATCCATCACAGAAACTTAAATTTCAACTTACTTTCAACGTACCATACTTATTGTACTGCTAAATACTTATTGTAGTATGTATTCTTTCTGTGCAATGAGAGATTATTAGTGACATTATGAGTGTGCTTTGTCGTTTTTACGTCCTTCTCAAAAAAATGGATGAAACAATATTCTGAACTGCTTGTGTACAACCTGATCTGACTGCAAAACAGGTCCAACGAGGCAAGACAACAAATACAAGGTTATCATAACCAACAGAAACAATGATCAGAGCTGTAAAACCAGACTTGTAATTGTAATGATTTCAAGCTGAAACCATCTCAGACATTCCGAAATGGGAGCTTAAGGAAAATGACTGATACGTAATGTGCAGCAACACAATAAATGTACCGTACAATATTATTACATATGCAAGGCGTGAAAAAATTTAATAATTTACAATTCTGCAAAAATCCTGATACTGACTTCCCATTTTGGCCCCCAAGAGCAGCTCTGCCTTTGAGAAATATTTGTAGAAATGAAATGATTCACCTCTTAACTGTACAATTCCAATGAAAAAGGTCAGAATTCAAGCGGCCGTAGACTGGCTAAAGAGAAATTGCCAAACAGAGAAAAATAAACCAGCACTGGAAGTGATGTGTAGTGTGCCGGGAGACGCCTATGTTTTTTGCTTAAAATTATTACTTCATGACAAAAGTGTGTGAAAAGCAATACAGAAGATGTGACCAGAATGGAGTGGTAAGAGCCTGGAATGAATAAAAAAGATATCCAATAAGGTCCAATACAATATATATTAATATACTGAAAAAACTCACAGGCTTCTGTGTATCTCTCTCTCTCTCTCTCTCGCTCTCTCTCTCTCTCGCGCTCTCTCGCTCTGTCGCTCTGTCGCTCTCTCTCTCTCACACACACACACACACACACAAACCACCATCCCCCCTCACGTTTGTGGGTAATGGATTTTTATCAGGGCAACAGTATCAGGGTTGATTTTGACGAGTCCCTAGGCTGCTCTACGATTCCTTTTGAAATCCCTTTCTTTAGTAGTCTTGTTCAAGTAGCCTGAGGCCATGGCCCTCCGAGATCACAATGTTATTAATACAAACATGTCAAACCGCATGCTGAAATTCAAAACAGAGGTGCCAAAATGTCAGTGTCAAACTCCTGAAATATAAATTATGCTTTAATATTCCTAAGCACTACACAAAATATGCTTCAGCGCATTTAAAAAGCATGAAGCGCACAAGTGTTAAATATTTCAGTGTAATGTCACCAATTGCAACAGCGGAGGGGTTCGCTGACGGCAGCGGCCCTGGCTGTGATGTGAAATTTCAAGAAGCCAACAGGATTAATGACTGGACTTGGTATGCCCCCACCCCCCCCTGCGCCACCATGTAATCCCCCTCTAGTAAACCCAACGAGAGAACAAAACTGTAGCTAATTATCATCTAATATCTCCCATTTCTTTATTTTCCGCTGTACATGCTCGGTGCTGTTTGGAGATTTGATTTTGTGATCTAAAAATGATCTAAAAACAGGGCCACTAATGAGCTTTGCTTTCTTAATCATGCTCTCCTTTTCTGCTGACATCTGTCCATCGAGCACAAGAACACCTAATCGCATTAATGACCTCGGAGCACAGCCTTGTTACAATATCAATATTTACAGCTCTGTTGTCTCTCACTGGTAGCTACCAGTTGGCATCTGCTGCACCAGTTACAGTTTTTCTCAATTGTTAAAACACTAAAACCCATTGGCTGAACAAAGTTCTCAGTTGCCTGAACTCATTTAGCTAATTGTGCAGTCTGTTGTCAATACCTTAAACTGTGTCACATGGTAAAACACAATTTGCAGATCTCACTTTGACTTTTCAGCAAAACTCCAAACACATTCTCAGTCTCAAAACACATTCTGCACTCTAATGCACATGTCATCCATTCTGGTAAACACAAGTGGCAACAATCAAATACAAAGAGAGAACACATGTCATTGATTAAACACAATCACTCAAAATTGATTTCACTTGTATCAAATGATGTGACACAACCAATATAAGCCGGTTTAGAGAGCAAACAGGTGGTTGAAGGTGGGAAGGAGAAAGTCTGAGAATGGATAGAAGAAACAATGTGAGAGGACATGGTGCTTTCTATTTGTTACAGTAACAGTACTGACTGCTCAATAGATGTTGACTGGTTGCAGGTTCATATCAACAAAGAACAAGAATTACAGTATCGCAGAGACAAAGGACACGTTTGTGAGATGCAGGGTACAGTACTGTACAAATAGGGGTACAAGGAGGAGGAAGAACAAAAGAAATTGCAAAGAGCAAAGCACAGTAGTCATTTCTGATCAATTTTGAGCTACTGCAATAGAACATGTTTTCGTTCATATGAAATTTGTTTTGAGATTAAAAATCTACTTCTCCCTGAGAACTATATGTTTTGAACAATGTGCTTTCTATTTATTGGTGTATTGTTTACTGACTGCTTGATAGTGTATATTATTTTGATCACTTTGTTTATGATTTGAGAGCAGTGTTTGATTTTGAGCACAGGTAAAACTGTTTTGAGGCGAAAGTTTCATTTTGCAAGAGGATTCAGAGGTTTTGTAAAGTGCTTGAAGATGAGGTTTTGTGTTTACAGTTTTGAGAGAATGGGTGACCGTTTCAAGAAATGTGTCTTAGCAATCGAGAAAAACTGTAACAACCAGCTAAACGTCTCCACTGCACACGTCTTCGAAAAAGGTGCCTGTCACTTTCAGTGACCATTATTGTCTGACGTGAAGGCCTCTGTGACAGGAGTGGGTGGGAACCATCCGGAAAGGCAAAGTTACCTGATGTGTTTTGTCACCTCTTCCGGTTGCCTGAACAGGCATTTGTGTTGGTGCGTTGGCCGTGGGGCCCGGCAGTGTCGGACCGCATCTGCCGCGGCTGCTCTCCGCCTGCCAGCTCCTCCTCATGACATCTGAAACTAGCCAGACCAGCGCTGGTTTACACATGAAATGCTCAGGCCACTCAGCCCGGTGAGAGCAAACTGTCAGTCAGCCAGCGCAGGACCTTGAAGCGCTGATCTGCTTGCTGAACTGAACCACGCTGCACACCTCTCCTGCGCCAGGAGTGGGAGTAAGAGTATATGATATACGGTCTGAGTATCTTTTATCCCTTCTCTCCCTGCGTTCGGGAATGCAATTTTATTTCTCCTCATAGTTTCTCTGGGAAGTGAGGAGGAAGGAGGCAAGGCAGCAAGAGTTCATACTGCAGTTGTTTGACTTCATTTGTAATCTTGATTTACCTTGTTTTTTCATAAAGTGCCAGTAAATCCATGTTACAGAAAAAGACAGTTTTTGTTTTATAATTCCACGTTTTGAGATATCTACCACCCTAATACAATGGAGGTGGCCGTTTTGTTTTTGGTGTGTTGCTCACAACATTGAAAGACTTTAAAATTCCACTGTAAAACCGCAATTCCACTGTAAAACCGCAATCACCTGCATGGTTTGATACCACTATCAGACAAAGTGATACATTTGGTGAAGGACTGTCACTGAAGGGTTCTTTCGTTAAGTGTCAAAACAGCATTTGTTTTTGATTCTTTGGGAAATCCTGCGTAGTTGCAAGACATTGTTTGTGATGTTATTCTTGTTATTATTTTTTGTGATGGTTTGATACACTTTTCGGTTTTATGGTGGCTGGAGGCTGAGGCTGAAAACTGGAAGCAGGGTGAAACCTGTCTTTATGCTAAGCTAGGCTAACCTCATCCTGACTCCAGCAGAAGATTGAGATCCATCTTTTCATTTCACTCTTGGAAAGAAAGTGAAGAAGCACATTTCCCAAGATGTAGAAGTGTTTCTTTAATCCATCGACTTGTTATGCTAAGAGATGATGAAATACTGACATTTAAACTTGCATTCAAAAGTAACATGACAATCAAACTTGAAACAAAGTTATTTTTAGTGGTCAAATTAAAGCAATTTTATATCAGTTTATGTTTACCTTGTAATTTTATGTTTGTGGAAAGGACTTTTTTTTTGGTGTTGGTTCACCAGTGAGTCCCGGTGATGAAACAGAGCCAGACACAAACCACTGAACCTTACATTCCTCCTGAATCTTGACATACTTATCTCCAACACATACCACTCTGGCAGGGGTCAGCTGCTGGCAGAGAGACAGATGGGAAAGGGAGGGTTGTGTGGGGGAGCTCACTGTATCTGGAGGGGACCGAGGAGAGTTCAGAGAAAGAGTGAGAAGACCTCCAACAACCAAAGGAGGGGTGACTGCTGTTTCAGAGAAGAACCCCTAATTATATATGTGTGTGTGGGGGGGGGGGGGGGTCTGGCCTGCTGCTTTGCAAGGGGAATGGCAAGGTCCATAATCCAGTTAGAGGTAAAAGGTGGGTCGACCGTTGGGTGGGTGTATGGCCCCCAGCCCAACAGCAGGCCAGCTCACAGGTCATTGAACCCCCTGCACCTCCTCCCTCCTTAGCCCCCCCCCCCCGCACCTCCTACACCCACCACTCCCCCTC